>NW_026881635.1:0-34588 GCF_032173495.1 Musca vetustissima | reverse complement strand
CATTGCTCTTGGGGTAGATTTTTTTATATAGAAAAAAAATCCGTCGGGTCCCTTGGGTAGATTTTTTTATAGACAAAAAAAATCCGTCGGGACCCTTGGGTCGATTTTTTTTTTTATAAAAAAACCCTCGGGACCTTGGGTCGATTTTTTTTATTGAAAAAAAAAATACGTCGGGAAACTTGGGTCAATTTTTTATAGAAAAAAAAATACGTCGGGAACCTTGGGTCGATTTTTTTATAGAAAAAAAATACGTCGGGACCCTTGGGTCGATTTTTTCTATAGAAAATAAAATCCGTAAGTACCCTTGGGTCGATTTTTTTATAGAAAATAAAATTCGTCAAGGCCATTTTTAAAAATTCCGGTGAGACCTTTGGAACGTTTGTTTAGAAAAAAATTTTCTATAGAATCCTTGGGTCCATTTTTTCTATAGGAAAAAAATACGGTGGGATCTGTTTCTTTAGAATCAAATCAGCAGACCCTTTGATCGCTATTTTTTCCCTGAGTCCACTTTTTTTCCAAGTTCTCATATTTTGCTATGTGCTCCCCTTATCTTCCACTTCTCTTAAATTTTCATTCTGTGCTAAAATTATTTTCTCTTCCATGTCCCCAATTAAAAGAAGAAGTTCGGAAACGCTTCACTGCATGTGTGTGTCACAGTGGTGGCGGTTATGCTTGGATAATTCCAAAGAAATGCATCTGGGTTTCGCTGAAGCCACAGCTGCCAACAGTTGCAGTTGAGAAGTTCCAGCATTCGGTTCAGTTTTTATTTTTCGGAAAATACGTATGGCATATGAAAGCCTAATGTATCCCGCATATTCACCAGGTCTAGGTTCAAGACCTCGTCTACAATCCTTGCATCCTTTTCGTCAGCTAATTTCGGCGGGATCTCATCCGAATGGTGCTTGGACAGGTGGTGGAGGTGGTTCTGGCCACTCGGGATATGGGTGAGTTTTCCATTCTTCTTCATTGGAGCAATAATTAAAAAAAATCTTCTTCTTAAGACCCGAACCTCCGGAATACGATTACCATTCGGGACCCCCGGCCCCCAGTGGTGGTAGTTATTCATATCACTCGACGGCTGGTACGGGCTATGGAGTACCACCACCTGCACCACATCCCCACCCCAATCCCCATCCACATCCTCCGGTGCATCCACCCACTGGAGGCACCGGTTATGGTTACGGAGGAGGAGGTGGTGGAGGCAAGAAGAAAGGAGGTGGCGGAGGTGGTGGTGGTAAAAAAGGCAAACGGGGCTCCTCAACCATTACGGCCCTGACTTTGTTGTCGTGTTTGTTTTTAGTGAATCTCCTGCAAGGATGCATTAAGGATCACATGGACTCAATGAATCCCACCGTGATGGTCATGACCACCGATATACGACGCAGTAGCCTCAATAAAATGGGTGATATGAATTCTAGGGAACAAGGTTCATCGGCAGGTGTGGTGGCCTCAGGAGGGGCAAATTTGGTAATGCAACCTGCGGATATGTTGGCCTCCGCTGCTTTGAATTCGGCCTCAGTTATGGAAGCTATGAAACCCTATGTTAATTTACAATCACCCTATAGTGGAGTGATGACCAAACCTCTGGATGTTATGGCCTCACAGCCACATCAACAACCCCCTCCAGCTCCCGGGACAGTGGTAACCCATTATCAGCCGCAAAGTGTAGAACAGCCTCAGGTTAGCTATGCCCCCAGGCCACCGTTTTATGATCAACAACATCAACCGGATGTTTATGAGCCAAG
Organism: Musca vetustissima; assembly: GCF_032173495.1. Taxonomy (NCBI): domain Eukaryota; kingdom Metazoa; phylum Arthropoda; class Insecta; order Diptera; family Muscidae; genus Musca; species Musca vetustissima. The sequence goes on along the minus strand of NW_026881635.1, from coordinate 32,843 downwards.
GCCAAGCTATGGAGCCCCGGTTCCTCAATATGGACCACCGTCCCAATCAAATTATTCCCCACGGCCATCGAACAATGAGCCTCCTCCCCCATCCTATCAACAGAATCAACAGCCACCCATTTATATGGGTTCGCCCATGGACCAGCCTCAACTCCAGCATGGTTATGGCAATAATGATTATTCTCCCCCACCTCCTCCACCACAACAACCTTCTTCATATTCCACACCCCGAAATCCTTTTTATGATCCGCCAAATCCTTCCTACCATAATTCCTACAAAGGGGTCTATACGGCCTCTCAACACTCGCCGGATAATGGTTATCAGAAATATCCCGCCCAAAAATATCCACAAAAATATCAGGAAGAGGAGGCACTGCCTGGAGATTCATATCACCATCATCAAGGTCCTGTTCCATGGTCTTCGTCACAATCCTCGTCATCGGTGGTATCGGGACCTATACGACGGGCAACAATTGTCTCCATATCACCAACCATAAAATGGGTTTCAGTACCCTCCAATGTGGATGATCATACCGATTTTGACCAGCATGCAGAGGAGGCAGATGAAATCCGGCGCAGTAGCCGTTATGACGAGATATCCTTTAATGATAAGCCTTAAATGGAACTATTTTTGAAATAAAGAAATGGGAATTGGAAAAATTGTGTTTTAAACGGGTAATTTATTTCTATCCAAAAAAATCGACCCTGAGGGTCTCACACGAATTTTTTTTCTATAGAAAAAAAATCGACCCTGAGAGTTTCACACGATTTTTATTTCTATCGAAAAAAATCGACCCAGGGGGTCTCACACGAATTTTTTTCTATAGAAAAAAAAATCGACCCAGAGGGTCTCACACGAATTTTTTTCTATAGAAAAAAATCGACCCTGAGGGTCGGGCCACGAATTTTTTTCTATAGAAAAAAATCGACCCTGAGGGTCGGGCCACGAATTTTTTTCTATAGAAAAAAATCGACCCTGAGGGTCTCACATGAATTTTTTTCTATAAAAAAAATCGACCCTGCGGGTCTCTATAGAAAAAAATCGACCCTGCGGGTCTCACATGAATTTTTTTCTATAGAAAAAAAATCGACCCTGCGGGTCTCACATGAATTTTTTTCTATAGAAAAAAAATCGACCCTGCGGGTCTCACATGAATTTTTTTCTATCGAAAAAAAATCAACCCTTAGGGTCTCACACGAATTTTTTCTATAGAAAAAAATCGACCCTGAGGGTCACACACGAATTTTTTTCTATACAAAAAAATCGACCCTGAGGGTCACACACGAATTTTTTTCTATCGAAAAAAAATTGACCCTGAGGGTCTCACACGAATTTTTTTCTATCGAAAAAAATCGACCCTGAGGGTCTCACACGAATTTTTTTAATAGAAAAAAATCAACCCTGAGGTTCTCACACGAATTTTTTTCTATAGAAAAAAATGGAACTACTTTTAAAATAAAGAAATGGGAATTGGAAAAATGGATTTTTAAAAGGGGGACGTAAGGGAGGAACCAGAGTTCTGGCGATTTTGTATCTATAGAGAAAAAATCAACCTTAGGCCTTAAACATTTTCTATAGAAAACATTTACCTGAGGCTCTCACACGATTTTTTTTCTATAGAAAAAAAATCGACCCTGAGGGTCTCACACGAATTTTTATCCATAGAAAAAAACCAGCCCTGAGGGTCTCACACAATTTTTTTTTCCATAGAAAAAAAATCGACCCTGAGGGTCTCACACGAATTTTTTATATAGAAAAAAATCGACCCTGAGGGTCTCACACGAATTTTTTTCTATAGAAAAAAATCGACCCTGAGGGTCTCACACGAATTTTTTTCTATAGAAAAAAATCGACCCTGAGGGTCTCACACGAATTTTTTTCTATCGAAAAAAAATCGACCCTGAGGGTCTCACACGATTTTTTTTTCTACAGAAAAAATCGACCCTGAGGGTCTCACACGAATTTATTTCTATAGCAAAAGAATCGACCCTGAGGGTCTCACACGAATTTTTTTCTATAACAAAAAAATCGACCCTGAGGGTCTCACATGAATTTTTTTCTATAGAAAAAAATCGACCCTGGGGGTCTCACATGCATTTTTTTCTATATAAAAAAATCGACACTGCGGGTCCCACATGAATTTTTTTCTATAGAAAAAAATCGACCCTGCGGGTCCCACATGAATTTTTTTCTATAGAAAAAAATCGACCCTGCGGGTCCCACATGAATTTTTTTCTATCGAAAAAAAATCGACCCTGAGGGTCTCACACGAATTTATTTCTATAGAAAAAAATCGACCCAGAGGGTCTCAGACGAATTTTTTTTCTATAAAAAAAAATCGACTCAGAGGGTCTCACACGAATTTTTTTCTAAAGAAAAATATCGTCCAGAGGGTCTCACGAATTTTTTTAATAGAAAAAAATCTCACCTTAAAATTCTCCGAACCTCAGTTCAAGGTCATCCTTGCCGACATGTGTAATCACTTTATTTCATTTGCCAAAATTCGGAATCATATTAACCTTCTTTCCAAAAACAAGTCATCATAAATTTGTTAACTAGCTTTTGTACATATGTACCTGGGTATGTAACCTTTTACATATTAATTTGTAAGTCAGGGTCAGTTGTAAAAAAAAACAACAAAACAAATGAACCGAACATTTCAACAAGAACAACAACCCTTTAGATAACCATCTGCCGAAAGTATCGGTGACAAGTTCACCTAACATGTTGACCTCTTCTCATCGTCGATATTCCTTCGCATTTTTTTTCAGTCATTTAAATGTGTAGACGCATGAGATCCAATACCACGAAGTTCGCTGTCCCGCAATTACTTTATTTGTAGCTGCCAAAAAAGAAAAAAAAAAATCTCATCACAAATAATTTTCCCCATTATAAGGTAATTGTTCTTTTGCGGAGTTTTTTTTCCTGGGGAACTGGATGGGGGTTTTGTGGGTCTGACCGAATTGTTTTGTTATATTGCAAATGAATTTATTTGCTCTGTAATAAATTGTGAGTTAAGTTTAACTTCGTGGGAATGGGATTAGGTGCAGCAGGAGTCAAGGATACCACCAAGCCATACAAAAACAAAAAAACAACAACAGCAATGTGACAAACAAAAATGGGCACAATTTCATTCATAGCATCCCATTCTATTGTTCGGTTAGTCTACTTTGATCCACTAAAAAAGAGATTGGTAGACCTGCAAAATAATTTTTAGAAAATCCACGCCTTATGGCAGACCTGCAAAATAATTTTTAGAAAATCCGCGCCTTATGGTAGACCTGCAAAATAATTTTAGAAAATCCACGCCTTATGGTAGACCTGCAAAATAATTTTTAGAAAATCCACGCCTTATGGTAGACCTGCAAAATAATTTTTAGAAAATCCGCGCCTTATGGTAGACCTGCAAAATAATTTTTAGAAAATCCACGCCTTATGAAGGACCTCCAAAATAATTTAAAAAAAAAATCATGCCTTATGGTAGACCTGCAAAATAATTTTTAGAAAATCCACGCCTTATGGTAGACCTGCAAAATAATTTTTAGAAAATCCACGCCTTATGGTAGACCTGCAAAATAATTTTTAGAAAATCCACGCCTTATGGTAGACCTGCAAAATAATTTTTAGAAAATCCGCGCCTTATGGTAGACCTGCAAAATAATTTTTAGAAAATCCACGCCTTATGGTAGACCTGCAAAATAATTTTTAGAAAATCCGCGCCTTTTGGTAGACCTCCATAATAATTTTTAAAAAATTCACGCCTTATGGTAGACCTGCAAAATAATTTTTAGAAAATCCACGCCTTACGAAGGATCTCCAAAATAATTTTTAAAAAAATTCATGTCTTACGATATTTACTTAGCTAGCTTGTTACAGAACGGCTGTTCCAAAAGCCGATCTTTAAAAAGATTTTCAAGCGCGTCGGTCTTGTGCGCATCTCCTCCAATTTGAAAGGCCACGTTCCAAGATGTTGTTTTCTAATTGGTCTTTTCATCTAATTCGTGGCCTACCCCTTCTACAGGAAGCGTCGGTAGGCTCGCTTTTATATGCCTTTTGAGCTGGGGCACATGGAATAGCCACCGCAGTCGCTGCAGCTCAATACGACTGACTATGTCGATGTCCGCGTATTAATTGTAAAGCTCGTGGTTCATTCGACGCCGATATTCACCGTTGACGCAGATCGGTCCGTAGATCTTTCGAAGAATTTTTCTTTCAAACACCCCAAGCGCTGCCTCATCTGCTTGCGTAAGTACCCATGCTTCAGATCCATATAACGGCACGGGTAGTATCAGCGTCTTGTACAGTGAGAGGTTGTTCTGGCGGGAGGTGACCTTGCCTTTGAGTTGTTTGCTCAGACCATAGTAGCATCTGTTGGCCATCACAATCTTTCTCCGGATTTCAAAACTGATGTAATTCGTTTTATTTATGGCGGTACCAAGGTATATAAAGTCTTTGACTACCTTGAAGCTGTAGTTCGCAAGTTCCACAGTTGGTCCGAGTCTACTGGACGTCTTGCGCGTTGATGCCATCCCACCTTCGCAGACTCTTTCTCAATTTGTTCAAAGGTGACTGTTACCGTTCTCAGTGTTCGACCCATTACATCGATGTCATCGGCGGAGTGCCATTTCTGTTCACTTTTGCATCTCTATGACATTTTTCAGCAGGTATTGAAGGGCTCCTATAGGTCCTTTCCGGCTTTAACTGCTGACCTTGTGCCACTTAAAGTTATCCAGCATAGCTAAGGTATATAAAATCTTTAACTACCTCGAAGGCAGACTCCATCTCAATTTGTTCAAAGGTGCCTGTTACCGCACGCAATGTTCGACCCATTATATCGATGTCATAGGCGTAGGCGAGTAACATGTGTCCATTGGTGTACAGAGTGCCATTTCTGTTCACCATAGCGTCTCGTATGACCTTTTCCAGCAGGATATTAAAAAGATCACACTACAAACTGTCACCTTGTCTGAATCCTGGTTCGGTATTGAAGGGCTTCAATAGGTCCTTTCCGACTTTAACTGCTGACCTTGTACCACTTAAAGTTATCCTGCATAGTCGTATTAATTTTGCAGGAATTCCAAACGTAGACATGGCTTTATACACCTCTGAACGGATAGGGCTATCGAATGCGGCTTTATAGTAAACGAATAGGTGGTGGTTCTTTCCGACTTTAGCTGATGATCTTGTGCCACTTAAAGTTATCCTGCATAGCCGTATTAATTTTGCAGGAATGCCGAACGCAGACATGGCTTTAAACACCTCTGAACGGATAGGGCTGTTGAATGCGGTTTTATAGTAGACGAATAGGTGTTATGTGTCTATGTGTTTTCCAGGATTTGGCGCAGAGTGAAAATCTGGTCAATGGTGGATTTGCCAGGTCTGAAGCCGCATTGCTATGGTCTAATAATGTCATTGACCATTGGTTTCTATCGTTCACACAGCATACTGGATAGCACTTTATATGCGATGGAAGGAGACTTATTCCTCTATAGTTGGCACATATCGTCTTGTCTCCTTTTTTGTGCACGGGACACAGGATGCAAAGGTTCCAATCCAATCATTGGGCATGCATTATTCTAGCCAAATTGTACAAATGAGCTGGTGCATGCTACTGACCAGCATCTGACCACCGGTCTTTAATAGTTCGGCTGGTAATCCATTGGCACCTGCTGCTTTATTGTTCCTCAGCCGATTAATTGCTCTGCTCTGACGTCATCTTGGCTAGGTGGTATACACTCTATACCATCATCTCATCATTGGTTCTGAGGTATCTTCTGCACCGCCTCTATTTGATACTAGAAGCTTTTCAAAATACTCCTTCCAGATCGTCAACCCGCTGTCTGTTTCAGGTTTCCTTCTTCATCTCTACAGGAGGATGTGCCAGCACCAAAACCTTCGGTTTGGTATTTTAATCGTTGGTAGAATTTTCGGACTTCATTCTGACTCCTGTACATCTCGATTTGCTCACGCTCACGTTTTTCTCCTTCTTCCTTCTTTATTCTGAAAATACGTTTCTCCTCTCTCTCTCTCTCTCTCTCTCCTTTTCTCCCGATAATTCTCCATCGCATTACGTGTTGATACTGTCTGTAGGGTTGCCCTATATGCCCGTTTTTCATATCAGTAGCATTACGACCCACCTGATCTTACCATGGGTTTCTTGGTGGTGGTTTTTGGTACCCAAGTGGTGCTATTGCTGCAGTTTGTAGGGAGTGGGCAATTGTCTGCCACTGAGCTTCTATACTATTATCGGGACAAGGGGTGCTTTCGTCAAGCAGTTGGGTAAGTTGAGCGGAATAGGCCTCGGCTACCTGTTGTGTTTGTAGCTTTTCGACGTGGAGATTCCGTGTTGTGATAGATCGCACCTTTGCTGCTACATTAAGACAGGTGCGTGCCTTGGCTGCCACAAGGTAATGGTCCGAATCGATATTCGCTTCTCGGATCGATCGAACGTCTAATACACTGGATGAATGCCTTCCTTCTATCACAACATGATCGATTTGATTTCTCGTAGCTTGATCATGAGAAATCCTGGTGGCTACAAGGTAGTGGTCCGAATCGATATTCGCTCCTCGGATCGATCGAACGTCTAATACACTGGATGATTGCCTTCCGTCTATCACAACATGATCTATTTGATTTCTCGTTGCTTGATCAGGAGAAATCCAAGTGGCCTTGTGTATATCGAGATGCTTGAATCTTGTGCTGCCGTTGACGGATGTTTCTTCATGAAGGGTGAATTTTTCGACGTTGGGGCCAAAGATATTTTCCCTTCCGATTATTGTATTAAAATGGGGCCAAAGATATTTTCCCTTCCGATTATTGTATTAATGTCATGGCCAGGGCAGCGGTCATATGCTGTTTCTAGGCGCTCCTAAAATATGTCTTTGGTCTGCTCATCTTTATCTTCGGTCGGAACAGGGGCGCAAATGAGACTGCTGTAGAAGAATTTCGCTTTTATGCGGATTATAGCAATTCGCTCATCTACTGGAGTGAATCTGGAGACGAGGTATTTTATTCTCCTGTTAAAAATTATTTTTGATAAATCTACGCCTGGGTAGGTCCCATAAAAATTATTTTTGATAAATCTACGCCTGGATAGGTCCCTTAAAAATTATTTTTGATAAATCTACGCCTGGATAGGTCCCTTAAAAATTATTTTTGATAAATCTACGCCTGGATAGGTCCCTTAAAAATTATTTTTCATAAATCCACACCTGGATAAGTCCCATGAAAATTATGTTTTATAAATCCACACATGGATAGGTCCCTTAAAAATTATTTTTGATAAATCTACGCTTGGATAGGTCCTCTAAAAATTATTTTTGATAAATCCACACCTAGATAGGTCCCTTAAAAATTATTTTTGATAAATCTACGCCTGGATAGGTCCCTTAAAAATTATTTTTCATAAATCTACGCCTGGGTATGTCCCTTAAAAATTTTAAAAATCCTACTCTTATAAGCTCCTGCAATCATAGTTTTTAACTCTTCTCCTTTTAAGTTTTTCCTCTTTACAGGGCATGCTTTTCACATCGTTTTCTGGAAGTTAGGGCTTTCCAACGCATTTTTAATGCTGTCACCACATCGCACATTTTCCCCTGCCGGGAGATGACTTTTATTTTTTTGACAGTATAAATTAAATTGAATATTTATTTAGCTTCTGTTTAATATCCTTGACCTGATTTCGAAGTTATGTTGGAGATTTTATTTTTGGCCAGTGTTTTTTGCAGCTGCTATTTATGAACCGAAAGGAATTCAATGTAACTTGGAAGGTGGAATGATAATCTTCTATTTTATTGTCGGACAAGTGAGGTAAGGAAATGATGGTGGTAAAGTGTTTAACTGCAGGTTGTTTCTTGTTCGGTTAGAGGAAGCCGGGAAACGTAAATGCTGTTATTTATATTAAATGGCCATTTAAAATGTTTGACTTGGTTTTCATGGTCCCAATCGGAGTCCTTTTTGGGGTTAGGAAATATTTAGTTCAGCCGATCCTTTATCAAGGCTTGGATTTATAAAAAATGTTTTTTCAAGGACCCATCAAGGCGTGGATTTATTAAAAATATTTTTTCCAAGGACCCATCAAGGCGTGGATTTATTAAAAATATTTTTTCCAAGGACCCATCAAGGCGTGGATTTATTAAAAATATTTTTTTCAAGGACCCATCAAGGCGTGGATTTATTAAAAATATTTTTTCCAAGGACCCATCAAGGCGTGGATTTATTAAAAATATTTTTTCCAAGGACCCATTAAGGCGTGGATTTTTAAAACATATTTTTCCAAGGACCCATCAAGGCGTGGATTTATTAAAAATATTTTTTTCCAAGGACCCATCAAGGCGTGGATTTATTAGAAATATTTTTTTCCAGGGACCCATCAAGGCGTGGATTTATTAAAAATATTTTTTCCAAGGACCCATCAAGGCGTGGATTTATTAAAAATATTTTTTCCAAGGACCCATCAAGGCGTGGATTTATTAAAAATATTTTTTCCAAGGACCCATCAAGGCGTGGAGTTATTAAAAATATTTTTTCCAAGGACCCATCAAGGCGTGGATTTATTAAAAATATTTTTTCCAAGGACCCATCAAGGCGTGGAGTTATTAAAAATATTTTTTCCAAGGACCCATCAAGGCGTGGAGTTATTAAAAATATTTTTTCCAAGGACCCATCAAGGCGTATTTAAGACCACGCATTTTATCCATGCCCAACGCCACTTCTTTTTGGCGCTGACCACTCCAACACGCACACACACACATATATACTCCTTCTTTGTTAACCCAAAAAAAATATCCCAGTTGCTAACAACGGGATATGGTGGTCGGACGACGGTTGATGGTGACGTTGACGACAACAACGTTAACGAAATAAACGAACAACCGACCAACGAAACTTTTCATGTCCAAGGCGAATTTATGTCAACCGGAAGTAGGTTTACTGACCCACGATACCAATGAATGGACACACAGACACACACACACCAATACAAACATTAACGATGAAATACATGGATAGCAAGACGGACTCAGACTAAGGCAAAAGGATATAGATTGTAGACGACTTCTAGGCATGCTATACAGGAGGTAAGCTATGGAGGCTCTCAACAAGGATTGAAGGCGTGACTTGTTAAAAAAATATTTTTGAGGTCCTTTAGAACCCATGGAATTTAGATATAGCACCCATATATATTTTCGTCCGATTTAAGGCAAAGTCCCTAACTATCTTTTGATTTGCACGAAATTTGGCACAGCGTACTGAATTAGGCATAGAATGATGTGTGCTAATTTTCGTGAAAATCGGTTCAGATTTAGATATAGCTCCGATATATATTTTTGTCCGATTTAAGGTAAATGGTGCACCAAAGTCCCTAAATATCTTTCGATTTGCACGAAATTTGGCACAGCGTACTGAATTAAGCCTAGAATGATGTATGCTAAGTTTCGTGAAAATCGGTTCAGATTTAGATATAGCTCCGATATATATTTTCATCCGATTTAAGGTAAATGGTGCACCAAAGTCCCTATATATCCTTCGATTTGCACGAAATTTGGCACAGCGTAATGAATTAGGTCTGGAGAGATGTATGTTAAGTTTCGTGGAAATCGGTTCAGATTTATATATAGCTCCCATATATAGTTTCGTCCGATTTTATGTAAATGGTACACCAAAGTTCCTATATATCTTTCGATTCGCACGAAATTTGGTACAGCGTAATGAATTAGGTCTGGAGAGATGTATGTTAAATTTCGTGAAAATCGGTTCAGATTTAGATATAGCTCTCATATATATTTTCGTCCGATTTAATGTAAATGGTGCACCAAATTCCCTAAATATCTTTCGATTCGCACGAAATTTGGCACAGCGTAATGAATTAGGTCTGGAGAGATGTATGTTAAATTTTGTGAAAATCGGTTCAGATTTAGATATAGCTCCCATATATATTTTCGTCCGATTTAAGGTAAATGGTGTACCAAAGTCCCTATATATCCTTCGATGTGCACGAAATTTGGCATAGCGTACTGAATTGAGTCTTGAATGACGTGTGTTAAGTTTCGTGAAAATCGGTTCGGATTTAGTTATAGCTCCCATACATATTTTTGTCCGATTTAAGGTAGATGGTGCACCAAAGTCCCTAAATATCTTTCGATTTCCACGAAATTTGGCACAGCGTACTGAATTAAGTCTTGAATGACGTGTGTTAAGTTTCGAGTAAATCGGTTCAGATTTAAATATAGCTCCCATATATATTTTTGTCCGATTTAAGGCAAATGGTCCACCAAAGTCCCTAAATATCTTTCGATTTGCATGAAATTTGGCACAGCGTACTGAATTAAGCCTAGAATGATGTATGCTAAGTTTCGTGAAAATCGGTTCAGATTTAGATATAGCTCCCATATATATTTGCGTCCGATTTAAGGTAAATGGTGCACCTAAGTCCCTAAATATCTTTCGATTTGCACGAAATTTGGCATAGCGTACTGAACTATGTCTAGAAAGATGTGTGTTAAAATTCGTGAAAATCGGTTCAGATTTAGATATAGCTCCCATATGTATTTTCGTCCGATTTAATGTAAATTATGCACTAACGACCCATAGCGACGCCGATTGACACACAATACTGAAATAAGTATTTCTTCGAAAAGGCGACGTCTGTTAGGATAGATATGTAGAATATATCCAAAGTGGTGAAGGGTATCATATAGTCGGCCCAGTCCGACTTTAAGGCGTGGATTTTTTTAAAAAATCATTTTTGAGGTCCTTCAAAAGGCGTGGATTTTTTAAAAGTCATTCTTGAGGTCCTTCATAAGGCGTGGATTTTTTAAACATTATTTTTGAGGTCCTTCATAAGGCGTGGATTTTTTTAAAAGTCATTTTTGAGGTCCTTCATAAGGCGTGGATTTTTTAAAAGTCATTTTTAAGGTCCTTCATAAGGCGTGGATTTTTTTAAAAGTCATTTTTGAGGTCCTTTATAAGGCGTGGATTTTTTTAAAAGTCATTTTTGAGGTCCTTCATAAGGCGTGGATTTTTTTAAAAATTATTTTTGAGGTCCTTCATAAGGCGTGGATTTTTTTAAAAGTCATTTTTGAGGTCCTTCATAAGGCGTGGATTTTTTAAAAATTATTTTTTTGAGGTCCTTCATAAGGCGTGGATTTTTTTAAAAATTATTTTTGAGGTCCTTCATAAGGCGTGGATTTTTTTAAAAATTATTTTTGAGGTCCTTCATAAGGCGTGGATTTTTTTAAACATTATTTTTGAGGTCCTTCATAAGGCGTGGATTTTTTTAAACATTATTTTTGAGGTCCTTCATAAGGCGTGGATTTTTTTAAAAATTATTTTTGAGGTCTTTCATAAGGCGTGGATTTTTTTAAAAATTATTTTTGAGCTCTCCTGTCTCAAACGTACCACCAAACCAAAGCCATTGTAGCTCTCACCTTTCACACATAAACCAGGAGCCTATTCCACTCTAAGGATATGCAAAAAATAATAAAATTGCCTATATGTATAGATGTATGTGTGCCGTCATACTTCGACCATTAAAGCACCACTTGTTTGTTGTGCTCGCTGTGTGTGTATTGAAGCGACAGCCGTTAAGTGAAGTTTCATCGATGTTCCTTGGTATTGGTGTGACCAACCAACTAACAACCAATTGTGGCTACTTGAAGTCCTTTAAATCGAATTTGTGTTAGCTGTGACGTGAAGTCCTATTTCTTGGCTGCCATGATTTGGATTTCTTTGTTTCTACCACCATTTCTTCCTCGTTTTGGGCTTTTCCAACTTCGTTTTTATTATTTCGTTGTTTTTTGTTTTATTATTTTTTGACCAGCACACTTTAATAACACAAAGAAAACTCAAATTTTCCAGTTTCTAAACGGACGGCATATGTAACGGTTGCGGATTGCTTGGATACGGGTTCAGTTTGCAGAAAATATAGCAGCGATTTTGTGGGAGATTTAATTCTTTTTTGTGCTGTGTTGAGTGGAGAGAAAAAAAATTAATAAAAAAGAAATATTAAAAAAATAATAAAATAAAATAATCGAAATAAAATTGTGTAAAAAATTGAGTCCAAATAAAAAGTGTATTTGAAAATAAATATAAAAATATTGTATACAAAAAATATATTTAAAACAGAAAATAGATTTAAATTTTTTTTTTGAAAATATATAAAAAAAATTGTCAAAGAAAAATATTTTTTAAATAAAAAAAATCAAAAATATTGAAATAGTAAAGAAAGAAATTAAAAATAATTTTCCAATAATTTAAATTCAAGTCTTCTGGTAAAGTGTAAATTTAAAATTGTTTAACATGCCTTACAACGGTCAATACACCCTCAGCTAAATTGATTTACATACAAATTTGCATTTTTCCAACTGCAAGAGGAAAAAAAGCCTACACTCAAAGAAAAAAGTCCGACAAAGGATATAATATAAGGATTCTAATCGAATTTGTATAAGGAATAAACCAAAAAAGGTATTTCAAAATTATTTTTTTTGCTTAATTTGATGTTCGATTTTGATTCAAAATAAAGGAATACCTTTAACAAGGTGCTCCAGAGACACAAGACGATCAAATGGTCTTTGGTCCCTGCAGATCCATCTCCTTTCTTTAAAAAATCCTTTCAAAATATCTTATCATTGAATGTTCAATTAAAGAAGGGTCTTCTAGTATTGAAGACCAATTTCCTATCTATAAAATATCCCTTCGAAGGCTCCTCATATTTTCGTGGATCATCGAAGGCTTTTTCTGTTTGCAACATGGAAACCTACAAAAATAAGAAGGCATTTAAAACGAGCTTTAAGAAGAACCTCGAATAGGCCCATCTATAAAAAACCCCTATCGAAAGACTTCAATCTTTAAAATTTTCTCTGAGGACCTTCTGTCTGTAAAATTTCCCTGTGGGGTCTATTATTTTTTGAAGACCTTTGGTATATAAATCAATCACCTATCTATAAATAAAATATTTTTTCGAAGGGCCTTAAATTTTCTCAATTTAGATTTAAGGGACTTCCGTCAAAATACCTTTGAAATTCCAAATATTGAAGATCCCACAATGCATAAGAAGTAGATTCTTCCAAGTATAAGTTCTGTCCATGAAAAAAACCTATTGGTGGATCTATGGTCTACTGGGACGAATTAAAAACTAAGACAGCAGCCTCACGTCTGGATCATAAACATCTAAAAATGGTTGAGGATATTTGAAGTAGCTGTGAACAATGTCACTGTTACCCTTCTGAAGAGCTATGAGGCTTCTTGTCCCCTAACATACACTGGGAAAAAATCTCAGCCGGTACGGTGGTCACAAAATCTTGCATCCTTGGGATGTCTATAAAAGACAGTTCAATAGGTACAAGAGCGAAATCAAGAAGGTCAAACGTGAGTCTGCTATAGTGAGTCACTCGAAGGAGTCAACGAAGCGGCCAGATTTCGCAGAGTACTATCTAAAGATCCAAAACCTATAAGTAGTATTAAACGAAGTGATGGAACGTGGATAAACTCTGGCAGTGAGACTCTTGATCTTCTATCGTCAATTCACTTTCCTGGTTGTAAGGTCTATACGGAGGGTGTGCCTATAGTTCGAACGAGGGAGGGGGAGAAATTCATAGAAAATACTATAAGCTATCCAAAACTGGTATAGGCGATAAATAGTTTTCAACCCTATAAGTCTCCTGGTCCAGATGGTATAATACCGGCCATGCTGCAACACACGGATGAACAAGTATTAGCCTCTCTGCAGGACATTTTTAGGACTTGTCTACTTCTATCCTACAACACCTAGTCTATGGAAAGAGGTAACAGTGACCTTCATCCCGAAAGCCGAGCCATACGTTACCGAAAGGCTATAGACGGATTAGTCTCTCTTCCTTTCTACTCAGGACTTTAGAAAGGTTATTAGACTCAGAATGCATATGGAATGGATTGATAGAATGCTGGAAAGCAAAATTATCAACACATCTTTAGGAGAGAGTTCCGTGAGGAAATCTGTCAACAGAGGCACACCACAGGGAGGAGTACTATCTCCCCTTCTGTGGCTCCTGATGGTAAATGAGATATTGCTGAAGTTCGATCATCTTAGGATAAAGGTTGTTGCCTATGCCGATGATGTAGTCCTGCTGGTTGGGGGTATGTTTCTAATGACAATTGCAGACATTCTGGAGAGTGCCCTTTCAACCCTGTCTAACTGGGCATAAGCCAAAGGTCTTGGTGTAAACCCCACTAGGAAACGTAAGATTCCTAGTTTCCGCCGTCACTGGCAGGAGTGACCCTAACCCTTTCTGAAGAACCAAAATACCTTGGCACTATCCTTGACCGCAATTTAACGTGGAATAGGAATGTTCAGGAACCGATTTTCATGAAATTTATCACACCTACCTCAACCTAGACTTAATTCAGAACGTCATACCAAATTTCGTACAATTCGTGATTTATATAGGGGCCATTTAATTATTATTATTATTACTAATATTTAGTACAGCCCTTCTAATTATTTGTCCAGATTTCCTTGTGGTTGTGGGTTGTGTTGTGATGTTCGGCTTCCAATTGTTGTTGTGAAAAAAACAAAAAATAAGTTTTCGGTCCACTTCATCCCAATATTATAATCTGATCATCACCGAAAATTATAGGCGTTGTCCTTGACCATACCTGGATCCTCATAGAAAATTTCAAAGCGACCAGCGCTATATTTCCGCCCTCTAAAGTGATACCTGTAAATATTTACGTGTATCTCCCACATCCTAGTACATATGACAATATCATTGGTATATACTATCAACTTCTTGGGTATATATCCTTCAAGGGTAAATCTATACGCTATAAAATACAAATTTTGTAATTTTGCACACAAAAGTCAGGGTCCATTTGACCCGCTAAATATTGATCGATCATTATGATGAACAGGTATGTTTATTCTTTGTCCTGATCCCCTTCTCCATGTACAAATTCGTGATGTTTGGACCGTAATTGCGGCCTCTGGAGCAACAAGAATATCAGACAAAAATAACGTTTTTTGTCCATTTCATCCCTTAAATATTAACCGATCTTTACCATAAACAATAGGGGTATTCATTGCCCTGAACCCATCCTACATGCACAATTTCGTGAAGATGGTCAATGGTCCATAACTGTGGCCTGTATCATGTTTACAAATTATAATGGACAGACGGACGGACACACATGTATAAATCGATTCAGCTAGTCGAAATATGACTATGATCGGTATATTTGGGTCTAGGACCAATATTTCGCGGTGTTACAAACTCTTGGGGCTGCACAAAGCTATAATACCCTGAGAACATAGTTGTGAAGGGTATAAATATATATATTTTTTTTAACTAGGTTGACCTGCTTACTTACTTACTTAGCTGGCTTGTTACAGAACGGTTTAGCCGAGCTTAAAAAAGATTTCCAAGCGCGTCGGTCTTGTGCGCAAGTCCACCAATTTGGAAGACCACGTTCCAAGATGTTGTTTTCTACTTGGTCTTTCCATCTAATTCGTGGCCTTCCCCTTCTACGGGAAGGCCGACGGTGGGGCCAAAGATATTTTCCCTTCCGATTTTTGCATTAAAATCTCCTAGCAGAACTTTAATATCATGGCCAGGGCAACGGTCATATGCTGTTTCTAGGCGCTCGTAAAATATGTCTTTGGTCTGTTCATCTTTATCTTCGGTCGGAGCATGTGCGCAAATTAGACTGATGTAAAAGAACTTCACTTTTATACGGATTATAGCAATTCGCTCATCTACTGGAGTGAATCTGGAGACAAGGTCTATTATTCTCCTGTTAACCATAAATCCGTAACCAAATTCATGTCTCGTTTCATGTCAACTATAATACAGGGCGTAATCGTCTGATTTACTTACGCCTGTCCCTTTCCATCGCATTTCCTGTAAGGCAATAATATCGGCTTTGTACTTCTTGAGTATATCCGTCAAAGCGAACACTGCCCCTGTTCTGTACAACGTGCGCACATTCCAAGTGCAGATTCGCAGATCGTGGTCCTTTATACATTTGCGGGGGTCGTCAACATTAGGGGTGCGTTTGGTTTTCTTTTTCTTTGCTTTTTCATAGTAGGTTGGGTTTTCCGAGAGTGGGCAACTAACCCGACGCCTCAACCCATTTTTTTATTTTATAGTTCTTATGGATGAACTCGCGGCACATATTAGCTCACTATTTCATCGGGTGATGAGAATAGCTCCCCAGGTGGCACCGCGGGGAGGTCAGTGTCCAGAGGGACCAAGATAAGCCTGGGCTTCGCCATGTTAAAACCAATCAGAGCCGTTGCTTGGTATCTATCATCCCCTACGCCACCAAGGTTGACCTGCAGTTAAAAAAATTTAAATAAAATTAAAAAAATTATCTTTTCAAAAGTCTAATAAGACTTAGATTTTTATACCCTTCACCACATTGTGGTACAGGGTATTATGACCTTCTGCATATGTTTTTAACAGGTAAAAGGAATCGAGATAGACCCATGGTTCCTTTTAAGAATATGTATAGAATCACTTTTCAAGTCGATTTATGCATGTCCGTCCGTCTGTCTGTCCATGTTAAATTGTAAACAAATTGCAGATCGCATTTATGATCCGAATTGGATGAAATTTGGCAGGTTAGGTCACTTATTTAGCCCAAGGACGAACCCTATTGAAATTGTGAAAAATCGGTTCAAACTTAGATATAGCTCCCATATATATTTTCGTCCGATTAAATGTAAATGGTGCATTAAAGTCGCTATATATCTTTCGATTTGCACGAAATTTAGTACAGCGCACTGAAACAAGTCAATAATGATGTGTGTTAAATTTCGTGAAAATATATTCAGATTTAGATATAGCTCCCATATATATTTTCTTCCGATTTTATGTAATTTGTGCTCTAAATACCCCAAGTTTGTCCGATTGTCACACAATTTTTTACAATGAACTGTAGTTAATATAAATTAATCTCTGGCAAGTATCGTTGAAATCGTTTCAGATTTAGATATAGCTACTATATCTGACCAAATGAAAAACTTAGTATAGGTTGCAGAATGACATGTTTATGGATCCAATTTCATTTTACTGGTCCTTTAAAAATGCGACGTCTGTTGGATCTGATCTGATTCATCTGTTGAATATACCCAAAGTGGTGAAGGGCATCATATAGTCGACCCCGTCCGACTTTACGACTTTCCTTACTGTTTTTTTTTAATTTCGAAGACAAGTCGGTATTGAATGTCTTAAAAACTTTTCCAGGACCTACTACAGATTAGATATATTACCGATCCAGTAAAGTTTCGATTATTTAAGAGTTTCAAGTCTTAATTTTTTAATATTTTTTTCTGCCTAGATCTGTTGGTAGTTGCCAATAATTAAAATTTTGAAACAATTTTCCATTGAATTGGCTCTGCAATTGACATTACTTCACGCATGTCCGGCCCAGGTCGTAACCCGTTTTTATTACTGTATGTACTTCTATGCAAATTATCCTTGATTGATGTCTAAAGTAGACGCGACACTTGTCAAGGATTTTACTACAAGTTTATGCTAAACCCCCACTCACTTCCTTTTCACCTCTCATCCCACTCTCTCTTTGAATCCTTATGGAAGTAGACTCAAAACTGTCGGAATAAGTAGAAAAAGAAGAATTTCTCGCAAACAAATTGCAAGCAACATCAAACCACAACAATGAAGAAAACTAGGCCGAACTTTTCTGCTAGCCCACTACCTCATATATATAAAGCTTGTGGGCCAACCTAACCGCACTGTCTGAAGGGGGAAGAAATCGGGGGGACAAGAGCCGCTGAAAAAACTTCTCTGTGTCAGTGACTTTGTGTTGGTGTTGTTGTTGCAAATCGACTTCAGCGAATTAGAATTTATGACCACTTGTTTTTTTCCGAACTAAAGTTTCTTGTGGCATTTTTTTGTTTTCTCTTCCTTGGTTACTGTTTTCATTGTTTTTCTTTTCTCTTCTATATTCTTTGTATATCGTTTTATTGACCCTTTTGTCTTGTTGCTTGGCTTTAAATGCAGCAGACAGTGTCCTTTCTTCAGGTCCAAGGAAATCCAAGCACCTCGGTTAGCTGCTGCTAGACAATCAAGGTATTGTGAGGTTTTTTTATATCAGTGTATGTGTGTGTGAGTGTGTGTGATTTTTTGCATATGTATGCCGTCAATGGCATTTCACTTGATTGTCTAGCGGGTTTTTGTTTTGTGATTTTTTTGCATAACAATTTTTTTAAATGTTATGAAGAAGACCATGTGGTGGATAACTAAACGAAAGGACTTGGCTAATATCATTTAAAAAGGACAATTATTTGGGGGAAATGCTAAAAAGGATAATTGGATATCATTTTTAGTGACGTTGAAAAAGGCAGTTAATTAGGTGGTAGCCTAAAAATAGGCTACAAATTTATTTGAAAATAAAAATATATATTTAAAAAATACAGCCCAAAAGTATGCTTTAATTTTGAAATGTTGAACAATGCAGGTCATTGGTATAGGATTATAATCAGAACAAATTGTAATCTTAACTTTAATATTTAAATTTTTTAAATTGCCTAAAAGTATGCACCATATTCATTTGAATTAATGAAATCCATCATGCAAGTCATAAATCAAGAAAATTTGCAGTTTTGGACCGATATTCCCCATCTTCGAATTTGAATTATCAATTAAAAATTTCTGAAATTTGTATTATGGTTTACATAATCCGATTTTAGACATGTCGGTATAGGTCCACTTTTTGGTATGTTTCCTTTATGGTGGAGGGTATACAAAGTTCGGCCCGGCCGAACTTAACGCTTTTTCACTTGTTAAGTATTATATTTAAGTACCTATCATAAGGCTTGGATTTTTATACCCTACACAACTATGTTGTCGGGGTATTATAGCTTTGTGCAGCCCCAAAAGTTTGTAACGCCGCGAAATATTGATCCTAGACCCACCTTTAAGTATGCCGATCAACACATCTCGACTAGCTGAGTCGATTTAGACATGTGTGTCCGTCCGGCCGTCCGTCCGTCTGTCCATTATAATTTGTAAACACGATACAGGCCACCGTTATGGACCAATCTTCACGAAATTTTGCATGTAGGATGGGTTCTGGCCAATGAAGGCCCCTATTGGTTTTGGTAAAGATCGGTTAATATTTAGGGGATGAAGTGGACCAAAAACTTTATTTTTGTCGGTTTTTCTGGTCGCTTTAGAGGCCGCAATTATAGCCCAAACACCGCGAATTTTTGCATGGAGAAGGGCATCGGGCCAAAGAATAAGCATACCAGTTTTGATAAAGATCGGCCAATATTTGGCAGGTCAAATGTACCCTGACTTTTGTGTGAAAAATTACCAAATTTGTATTTTATGGCGCATATATTTACTCCTGAAGGACATGGACCCGAGAAGTTCATATTATATCCAAGAGGAGTGGTTGACCTTTAAATTGATACCAATTATATTGTCGAATGTACTCGGATGTGGGAGATACACTTAAATATTTACAGGTGCTTACGTATTCAGATATTATTTAGTAACCCATTACCACACTGGGGGGCGGAAATATAGAGCTGATCGCTTTGAAATGTTCCATGACGTTCCAGTTATGGTCAAGGATAATACCTATAATTTTTGGTGATGATCAGATAATAATTTTGGAATGAAGTGGGCCGAAAACTTATTTTTTTCGAGTCGATCTATAGGCCACAATTGTAAGCCGAACTTCACCATGCAACCCACAGTGAAGGGAATCTGGACAAGTAATTAGAAGGACTGTAATATTCGGAAAATATGTCAGTGTAAGGACATAAGTGTAAGGCAAGAGGGTTCAAATATCACGAAATATTGCCCAGGCTCGGAGTAAACATCTGCAGAAAGTTAGAGTTCCGTGGTAGTTGTGTAGGGTATCGTATGGTCGGCCTCGTCCGACTATACTGCTCCGCTCACTGGTTTTAAATTAGTTTTGAGGCCCTTAAAGGCGTAGGTTTTTTTAAAACTATATTTTTGGTCTACCACCTAGGCGTCGTTTTTTTTTTAAATTATTTTGGAAGTCTGCCATAAGGCGTGGATTTTTGGAGATCTTTAAAAAACTATTTTTGGGATCCTTATGAAAGAGTGGATTTTTTAAAAATCATTTTTAACAGGCAAAAGGAAACGAGATAGACCCATAGTTCCCTTTGAGAATATGCATAGAATCACTTTCTGAGTCGATTTATGCATGTCCGTCCGTCCGTCTGTCTGTCTGCCCATGTAAAATTGTAAACAAAGTGCAGGTCGCATTTATGATCCGAATTGGATGAAATTTGGCAGAGGTCACTTATTTAGCCCAAGGACGAACCCTATGGAAATTGGGAAAAATCGGTTCAGATGTAGATATAGCTCCCATATATATTTTCGTCCAATTTTATGTAAATGGTACACCAAAGTCCCTAAATATCCTTCGATTTGCACGATATTTGGCACAGCGTACTGAATTAAGTCTAGAATGATGTGTGGTAAGTTTCAGGAAAATCGGTTCAGATTTATATATAGGTCCCATATATATTTTCGTCCGATTTTATGTAAATGGTGCATCATAGACCCTATATATCCGTCGATTTGCACGAAATTAGGCACAGCCTACTGAATTAAGTCTAGAACAATGTGTGTTAAATTTCGTGAAAATCGGTTCAGATTTAGATGTAGCTCTCATATATATTTTCATCCGATTTAATATAAATGGTGTACTAAAGACCTTATATATCTTTCAATTTGCACGAAATTTGACACAGTGTACTGAATTAAGCTTAGAATGATATGTGTTAAATTTCGTGAAAATCGGTTCAGATTTACATATAGCTCCCATATATATTTTCGTCCGATTTCATGAAAATTGTGCACCAAAGTCCCTATATATCCTTCGATTTGCACGAAATTTGGCATAGCATACTGAATTAAGTTTAGAGCAATGTGTGTTAAATTTGTTGAAAATCGGTTCAGATTTAGATATAGCTCCCATATATATTTTCATCCGATTTAAGGTAAATGGTGCACCACAATCCCTATATATCTTTCGATTTGCACGAAATTTGGCACAGCGTACTGAATTAAGTCTAGAACGATGTGTGCTAAGTTTCATGAAAATCGGTCCAGATTTAGATATAGCCTCCATATATATATTCGCCCGATTTAAGGAAAATGGTGCACCAAAGTCCCTATATATCTTTCGATTTGCACGAAATTTGGTAGAGCGTACTGACTTAAGTCTAGAAAAATGTGTGTGAAGTTTCGTGAAAATCGGTTCAGATTTAGACATAGCTCCCATATATATTTTCGTCCGATTTTATGTAAATGATGCACCAAAGTCCCTATATATCCTTCGATTTGCACGAAATTTGGCACAACGTACTAAATAAAGTCTACAACTATGTGTGTTCAATTTCGTGAAAATCGGTTCAGATTTAGATATAGCTCCCATATATATTTTCGTCCGATTTTATGTAAATGGTGCATCATAGACCCTATATATCCTTCGATTTTCACGAAATTTGGCATAGGGTACTGAATTAAGCTTGGAATGATGTGTGTTAAATTTCGTGAAAATCGGTTCAGATTTAGATATAGCTCCCATATATATTTTCATCCGATTTTATGTAAATGGTGCATCATAGACCCTATATATCCTTCGATTTTCACGAAATTTGGCATAGCGTACTGAATTGAGTCTAGAAAGATGTGTGTTGAGTTTCGTGAAAATCGGTTGAGATTTAGATATAGCTGCCATATATATTTTCGTCCGATTTAATATAAATGGTGCATCAAAGTCCCTATATACCCTTCGATTTGCACGAAATTTGGCATAGCGTACTGAATTAAGTCTAGAACGATTTGTGTTAAATTCGTGCAAAACGGTTCGGATTTAGATATAGCTCCCATATATATTTTCATCCGATTTAAGGTAAATGGTGCACCAAAGTCCTTAAATATCATTCGATTTGCACGAAATTTGGCATAGCGTACTGAATTAGGTCTAGAAAGATGCGTGTTAAATTTCGTGAAAATAGGTTCGGATTTAGATATAGCTCCCATATATATCTTCGTCCGATTTAAGGTAAATGGTGTACCTAGGTCCCTATATTTCCTTCGATTTGCACGAAATTTGACATAGGGTACTAAATTATGTCGAGAATGATATATGCTAAATTTCGTGAAAATTGGTTCAGATTTCAGATATAGCTTCTATATCTGACCAAATGAAAACTTTAGTATCGTTTGCAGAATGACATGTTTATGGATCCAATTTCATTTGACTGGTCCTTTGAAAATGCAACGTCTGTTAGGATTCCATCTGTTGAATATAGCCGAAGTGGTGAAGGGTATCATATAGCCCCGTCCGACGTTACTACTTTCCTTACTGGTTTTTATATACGTTAGAGTTGAAATAATATATATATATATATATAATATAACCTTTAGCTCGCTGACCTTACCCATAAAATATTTTAACATTGAAAAAATATTTTTTGTTTTTGTTTACAAAAACAAAAGCACTTCAAATGTCCCTTTCACAGAAAAACAAAAACTTGAAAACACACGCCCCTAAAAATATGCAGTAAATTTCGTTTTGACAAATTTCCAATTATCAAGCGTGACTAGATAGTCAACAATTTTATTACCTCGAAAAAAAAAATAAAAAAAGGCAAAAAAAAACTGAAAAAAAATCTCCCGCCAAGTATTACAAAGAAAATATTACTTTGCAAACACTTTTTAGCCCCCTAAAAGTATGCTATAATATTTTCTGTTTTGATTTGTTTACATTTATATTTTGATTGCCTTATTATAGGCTGAAGAACCCCACTCGAAGCAAGACATCCAGTGAATGGTGTGAACAAACAAAAAAAAGAGGCATCATTGATAAAGAGAAAACCGAACAGCGAAATGAATAGCACAACGGATGACTGTCGGAATGACTTGGCTTGACTTATTTTCAGCGGCAGCAGCAACAACAACAACCTGCAAAAAATATATATTTTTCTATCGCGTGTATTTTGCAAATAACAACAGGTTGCAGTCATTTAATTCGAACAGCTAGCTGGTGGCATGCCTCACTGCCAAAGGCGAAAATGAATTCGCCGTAAAAGAGAGAGAGAGAGCTCATCTCTCTCTTTTCTTTTTTTTCAAACTTCAATTGCATTACAAAGAAGTTAGTTAAAAAAACTACAACAACAATTTGTTTTTTTTTTGCTAAAAAGCAAGACACCTTTGCCGCTACTTGGAACAGTTGCCATTTAGCCGTTAGCCACTTGAAAACTTAACAATCGCGCTTGTTGCAAACATAATTTTTTTGCGAAATTGAAAATTTCTAAAAATATCCTCCTTAAAGCCTATACCAAAAAACAAGGAACAGGCAAAATTTCTGTGAATGCCACAAGGTGTAGAAAAGGCAAAAAAAAAAAAAAAAAAAAATACTAAAAATAAAAAAAAAAAAAATTGAAATACCTTTTGCATGTCGAAACCATAGGCCTACCACACGGAGTGCATACCTGCAGGCGTAATGTCGAAGTGTTATAATCTAGGATGTAGTTTTTGTTGTTAATATTTTTTGTATTTTTTTTTGTGCTATAGTATACGAAAATAACGTTGTTGCTGATAAAAATAATTTTAATAAATTTGTCGTTGTTGTTGTTAAAAAAAAATGTATGGAAATTCAGTGCAGCCCATAAAAAATCATGAAATATCAACGAAATTTTAAGTTTTTTTTTTTTTGGTTTGGTGTATCAGAAAAGTATTTTTGAAGTGATTTATCAATTTGTGACCTGCTAGTGGCGTAGCGTGATGCATAATTTTTTTGATGAAAGGAATATAGAAAACAAAATTAAAAACAAGTAAGTAATGGTTAAAGAAAAAAAAACGGGCAAATCGATGTTTTAAAAACTAAATTGAGTGGAATTTTTAAAATGATTTTGAAAGTCTGCCATAGGCGTGGTTTTAAAAAATATACATTTTGGAGGTCTTTTAGATAACGTTGATTTTTAAAAACAGTTTTTATGTCGTTAATAAGGCTTTAGATTTTTTAAAAATTATTTTTTAAGTCCTTAATAAGGCACGAGACCCACCAGCAAGGCGTGGATTTTTTTAAAAATATTTTTTTAGGTCTTTAATAAGGCCTCATGTCCCCAAACAAGACCTCATGTCCACAAACAAGGATTGGGGTTTTTTTTAAATTATTTTCGAGGTTTTTAATAAGTCATGGATTTTTTAAAAATTGTTTTCGAGAGCTTCTATGAGGCGTGGACTTTTTAAACATTATTTTCGAGGTCTAAATAAGGCGTGGTTTTTAACAAAAATATTTTTGCGGTCTTTAGTAAGGCGAGTTTTTATACCCTCCACCATAGTATAGAGGGTATATTAATTATTTTGTCATTCCGTTTGTAACTCATCGAAATATTCATATTCTTGATCAGGGTAAAATTATAAGACGATCTTGCCATGTCCGTCCGTCTTTCCATCCGTCCGTCCGTCTGTTGTAATCACGCTATCTTTCAAAGGAATTGAGATAGGGTGCTGAAATTTTGCATAGGGTTGTCTTTTGTCTGCAGGCAGGTCAAGTTCGAAGATGAGATATATCGGTCCACGTTTATACATAGCTTCCATATAACGGTACCCCCAATCTTAAGCGTGTTTTTCAAACGAATTCGCTGAAATTTGGTACATTTGGATTCTTATTGGGTACCAAATTTTTTCAATAAAAATTGTAAATATAGGCCCATTTTTTCGAGTAGCATCCATACCCTCAATTTCGGTATTTTGGGGTTCTTAAGCGCGTGTTTCAACCAAATTCGCTGTAATTTGGTATTTTATAGTCGAATATGGTAAAAAATCTTCCTTCCAAAAATTATTAATATTCTCCCCCTTTTAGGGGTAGTTCCCATATGTTAAAATAGTTAGCTGATTAGTTCCGTGTGTAGGGGTTATCCCCATATAGGCGTATTCTACCATAGTATAGGGTCGTTACTCTTAATAGTCAATTTTACCCCACAATTTATGGAATTCTAGGACGATTTAGCCATCGGTTGCAATCATTCCCCTTTCTAAGGAAATCGTGATAAACAAAACTCGAACCTAACGATAATGAAATATATCGGCCAGCATTTAGGCATATCCCCCACATAATTATACCTCCTGAAGGAAATATGTGAGACACAAAACAACAATTTTGGGTTCGAATTTGACATATGTCAGTCATTAATCTGGCAATAGCCCTCATATAATTATAACCCCAAATATTCGCTAATTCCGATACTATGTAATCTAAATTGCAGTAGTTAGAGGATTGTATATTCTCCCATGCGTTATCCGTCCACGCTTTGGGGTTTTCATTAAAAATTGCTGAAATTTGTATTTGGTGTACATAATGGTTTACATAAACCGGATTGTAGAATTATCGGTATAGGTTTGCTTTTTGGTATGTTTCCTATATTTTCATTTCAAGTATCTGTCAGTATACCTATGGTGGAGTGTATCCAAAGTTCGGCCCGGCCGAACTTAACGCCTTTTCACATGTTTTTAATTATTTTCATGGATTTTTTTCAACATTACTTTTTAAGCACCCAACAATTTACGTGGATTTTTTTAAAATTATTTTTGAGGTCCTTATTAAGTCGTGAATTTTTGATATTTATACCCTTCACCACACTGTGGTACAGGGTATTATGTCTTTGTGCATATGTTTGTAACAGGCAAAAATAATCGAGATAGACCCATGGTTCCTTTTGAGAATATGCATAGAATCACATTCTAAGTCGATTTATGCATGTCCGTCCGTCCGTCCGTCTGTCTGTCTGTCCATGTTAAATTGTAAACAAAGTACAGGTCGCATTTATGATCCGAATTGGATGAAATTTGGCATAGGTCTCTTAATCGGCCCAAGGACGAACCCTATTGAAATTGGGAAAAATCGGTTCAGATTTAGATATAGCTCCCATATATATATTTAACCGATTTAATGTAAACGGTCCCTATATATCTTTCGATTTGCACGAAATTTGGTACAGGCTAATAATTTAGGCCTATAATGATGTCTGCCAAGTTTCGTGAAAATCGGTCCAGATTTAGATATAGCTCCCATATATAGTTTCGTCCGATTTCAGGTAAATGGTGCCCCAAAGTCCCTATATATCTTTTGATTTGCACGAAATTTGGCATAACGTACTGAATTAAGCCTAGAGTGATGTCTGCCAAGTTTCGAGAAAATCGGTCCAGATTTAGATATAGCTCCCATATATAGTTTCGGCCGATTTAAGGTAAATGTGCCACCAAAGTCCCTCTATATCTTTCGATTTGCATGAAATTTGGCACAGAGTACTGACTGAGGTCCAGAATGATGTGTGTGAAGTTTCGAGAAAATCGGTTCAGATTTAGATATAGCTCCCATATATAGTTTCGTCCGATTTAAGGTAAATGGGGCACCAAAGTCCCTCTGTATCTTTCGATTTGCATGAAATTTGGCACAGAGTACTGAATTAGGTCCAGAATGATGTGTGCCAAGTTTCGAGAAAATCGGTTCAGATTTAGATATAGCTCCCATATGTAGTTTCGTCCGATTTAAGGTAAATGGTGCACCAAAGTCTCTATATATTTTTCGATTTGCACGAAATTTGGCATTGCGTAATGAATTAATGAATGTGTGTTTAGTTTCGTGAAAATCGGTCCAGATTTAGATATAACTCCATATATATCGTCCGATATATATATATATACGCTTATAATAGATTTTCATAATTTTGTCCCTGGTCCTTTAAAAATTCGACGTCTTTTAGGTTTCATCTGTTGGATATACCGAAAGTGGTGAAGGGTATCATATAGTCGGCCCCGTCCGACTTTACTGCTTTCCTTACTGGTTTTAATATTTTTTTAGGTCTAACAACTAGGCGTAGATTTTTTTTTAAAATATTTCTTAGGTATTTATTAATGGATGAAGTCCACCAACAAGGCGTCGATATTTTAAAATTTATTTTTGACGTTTTGAGGAGGTGTGGTTTTTTTTTTTTTAATTATTTTTGAGGTCCAACAACAAGGCGTGGATTTTTTTTTTATTTTAGAAGTCCGTAATAAGGCTTGGGGTTTTAACAATTATTTTTAGTTTCTTAATTATAGCGTAGGTTTTTTTCTTAAATTATATTTAGGTCCTTAATAAGGCCTGGATTTTTATACCCTACACAACTATGTTGTCTATGTTGTGCAGCGCCAAGAGTTTGTAACGCCACAAAATACTGGTCCTAGACCAGTGATGCACAAGGTGAGAGGATGGCAATTTGTAAATGTATGTGTGAGACTAGCACACAAAGTTAAAGTGGGCCACACACGTTAAATATGTGCTTTCCATCGGTGTGAAATAAATTAAAAAAAAAAATAAAGTAAATAAAATTGATTGGTATTTTTTGCGTCGCCACTATCGCTGACCTTCTTCATTCTTTAAAAACCAAATTCGAAATAAATCTTTGTTGATTCATTTGTGGCCCATCAGCTTCACACCGATCAAACGTACATGTTTGATGTGTGTGGGCCGCTTAAGCGTGGCCGCAATATGATGCGCACCAGCATAGACATGTTTATTTGTTGAAGTCTCAACAACGTTTTTTCTGGTCGCTCCAGAGGCCGCAATTATGGTCCAAACACCGCGAATTTTTGCATGGAGAAGGGGATCGGGCCAAAGTATAAGTATGCCAGTTTTGATAAAGATCGGTCAATATTTAGCCAGTCAAATGGACCCTGACTTTTGTGTGAAAAATTACAAAATTCGTATTCTATTTCGTATATATTTGCCCCTGAAGGACCTAGACCCGAGAAGTTGACCTTATGTTGAAGAGGAGAGGTTGACCTATATAATTTTCGGTGATGATCATATAATAATTTTGGGATGAAGTGGACCGAAAACTTATTTTTTTGTTTTTTTTTTTTCGAGTCTATCTATAGGTTATTATAACCCGAACATTACAACACAACCTACGGTGAAGGGAATCTGGACAATTAGAAGGAATGTGCTGAATATTGGGAATATTCGGAAAATATATCAGTGTAAAGAAGAGGTGCTGTTGATCTCTAAGAGGATGCAAATATCACGAAATATTGCCCAAGCTCGAAATAAACATCCGCAGATATTTAGAGTTCCGTGGTAGTTGTGTAGGGTATCGTATGGTCGGCCCCGTCCGACTATACTGCTCCACTCATTGGTTTAATAATTATTTTTGACGTCCTTAATAAGCCATGAGTTATTTTAAATTAGTTTTGAGGTCCTTAAAAGCGTGGGTTTTTTTAACTATTTTTTGGACTACCAATTAGGCGTCGATTTCTCAATAATTATTTTGGAAGTCTGGCATAAGGCGTGGATTTTTGGAGATCTTTCAGAAAGCGTGGATTTTTGAGAATATACATAAAATCACTTTCTAAGTCAATTTATGCATGTCCGTCCGTCCGTCCGTCTGCCTGTCCATGGTAAATTGTAAACAAAGTACAGGTAGCATTTATAATCCGAATTGGATGAAATTTGGCATATGTCACTTATTTGGCCCAAGAACGAAACCAACTGATATTGGGAAAAATCGGTTCAGATTTAGATAAAGCTTCCATTTATATTTTTGTTCGATTTTAGGTAAAAATACACCAAAGTCCCTCTATATCTTTCGATTGGAATTGGCATAGTGTACTGAATTGAGTCTAGAATGATGTGTGTAAAATTTCGTGAAAATTGGTTCAGATTTAGATATAGCTCCCATATATAGGTATATGTTCGTCCGATTTAAGGTAAATGGTGTACCAAAGTCCCTATATATCACTCGATTGGCACGAAATTTGGCACGGAATTTGCCATAGAATGATGTCTGCAAGTTTCGTGAAAATCGGTCCAGGTTTAGATATAGCTCCCATATAGAGTTTCGTCCGATTTTGCGTAAATAGTTCACAACACATATATCTTTCGATTTGCACGAAATTTGGCACAGCGTACTGAATTGAGTCTAGAATGATGTGTGCTAAGTTTCGTGAAAATCGGTTAAGATTTAGATATAGCTCCCATATATATGTTCGTCCGATGTTAGGTAAATTGATCAGCAAACTCCTAATGTTTGTCCGATTAACACGAAATTTTGCACAACATATCAAATTGAGACTTGAATGACGTTATTGGATTTTATTGAAATTCATGCAGATACAGCCAAAGCTTCCATATGTATTTTGAACGGGTGTCTCATTGAGATTAAATTTTTAAACAGTGCGGCTTATCGAATAACGTGTATCAATTTTGCCATAAATCGTTTTCCATATATTTGTCCCATGGTACGAAGACGATTCTAAATCTGCCCGAATGAAATTAAATTTATCATAGGTTGCAGAAAGACATGAGTATGTTGCTTCGACGGAACATTGACATTGACAATTGTAAGGATATATATGTACAACATACCCAAAGTGGTAAAGGGCATCATATAGTCGGCCCAGTCCGACTTTATTACTTTCCTTACTGTTTTTTTTTTTATTATTTTTAGGTTCTTTATAAGTTCAAGCACCTACACAAGTTCAAAGCAGATTTTTGTTGTAGCGATGGATAATTAATCCATACACCTGCAATTGATCTATCCATAAAGTATATCAATCGACTTCAAACAAGTATAAATAGGTCATCCGTTGGGCTATGTCGGTACTTCTAGAAAACGCAACTACGTAATTCTATGCTCAGTTTTGTACGTTGTGCAAAATTTGATGTCAATCTGACTAACATGAGGAGTTTGATGCCCAATTTACTTGAAATCGGGCGAAAATATATGTGGAAGCTCTATCCAAATATTAAGCGATTTCAAACATGTACTTATTTCAGAACGTTTTGTTCCTATTGGTTCCTTAGTACGTCAATTACTTAAAATCAATCTATAATAAAAGGGAGCTATATCTAAATCTGGACCGATTTTCACGAAACTTGGCAGACATCATTCTAGGCTCAATTAAGTACGTTATGCCAAATTTTGTGCAAATCGAAGGGTATATAGGGACTTTGGTGCACCATTTACATGAAATCGGACGAAACTATATATGGGAGCTATATCTAAATCTTGACCTATTTTCACGAAACTTGGCAGACAGAAAGTTATGCCAGATTTCGTGCAAATCGAAAGATATATAGGGACTTTGGGGCACCATTTACATGAGATCGGACGAAACTATATATGGGAGCTATATCTATATCTGGACCGATTTCCTCCAAATTTGGCAGACATCACTCTAGGCTTAATTGAGTACGTTACGCCAAATTTCGTGCAAATCGAAAGATATATAGGGACTTTGGTGAACCATTTACATGAAATCGGACGAAACTATATATGGGAGCTATATCTAAATCTGGACCGATTTCTTCCAAACTTGGCAGACATCACTCTAGGTTTAATTCAGTACGTTACGCCAAATTTCGTGCAAATCGAAAGATATATAGCGACTTTGGTGCACCATTTACATGAAATCGTAAGAAACTATATATGGGAGCTATATCTAAATTTGGACCGATTTTTTTCCAAACTTGACAGACATCACTCTAGGCTTAATTCAGTACGTTATACCAAATTTCGTGCAAATCAAAAGATATATAGGGACTTTGGGGCACAATTTACATGAAATCGGACGAATCTATATATGGGAGCTATATCTAAATCTGGACCGATTTTCACGAAACTTGGCAGACATCATTCTAGACCTAAATGATTAGGCTGTACCAAATTTCGTGCAAATCTAAAGATATTTAGGGGCCGTTTACATTAAATCGGTTAAATATATATATGGGAGCTATATCTAAATCTGAACCGATTTTTCCCAATTTCAATAGGGTTCGTCCTTGGGCCGAATAAGTGACCTATGCCAAATTTCATCCAATTCGGATCATAAATGCGACCTGTACTTTGTTTACAATTTAACATGGACAGACAGACGGACGGACGGACATGCATAAATCGACTTAGAAAGTGATTCTATGCATATTCTCAAAAGGAACCATGTGTCTATCTCGATTATTTTTGCCTGTTACAAACATATGCACAAAGACATAATACCCTGTGTCACAGTGTGGTGAAGGGTATAAAAATCCAGGCCTGGTTAATCATTTATTTTAATTAAATGTGTGGAACACAACCTTTCCAAATTATAGAGTCAAATATAAATCTCCCATGAGTCACACACATACACACATTTCCATTTCCCTTCAAATCTCTAAGATTTCGTCATTTATAATTTTAATTTAATTACAAATCTTTTATTTCTTCTTTTTTGTAGTTGTTGTTGCAAGACCAATAGTCCAAATTAGTAATTAAAACAACATTCAGTTGGTGTTTTTATTTTTCATTTTGTAATGGAGGTGAATGTACGGAAAATTGCATGATTGGGATTTCCCCATTAAAAAAAAAAAAAAAAACAAAAATCAAGTGATGGTGGAATTCCAAAGTTCATAAATCATTTTTAATTAGGGCAATTTTTCAAATGCCAAAATTATTTCAAAATGTTATTTTATTAGTTATTAATTAGGATTACATTTTTGGAATGGGAATTATTATTAATTAAAATTTTAGTTTCCGTAAAATATTTGTATTTTTTATATTTACTACTTTTTATTTTTTAAAATTTTTTTCGGCTGAATAAAATTTTACTTAGCAGTTGATACTATTTTCCAGGATCTATTTACTGCTGTTGAGGATAATCTTCAACATCTTAGCCTCTTAGAATTTTTCCCCATATACAAATTCCATAAATCCAATTTTTATACCCTTCACCACACTGTGGTACAGGGTATTATGTCTTTGTGCATATGTTTGTAACAGGCAAAAGGAAACGAGATAGACACATGGTTCCTTTTGAGAATATGCATAGAATCACTTTCTAAGTCGATTTATGCATGTCCGTCCGTCCGTCCGTCTGTCCGTCTGTCTGTCTGTCCATGTTAAATTGTAAACAAAGTACAGGTCGCATTTATGATCCGAATTGAATGAAATTTGGCATAGGTCACTTATTCGGCCCAAGGACGAACCCTATTGAAATTGGGAAAAATCGGTTCAGATTTAGATATAGCTCCCATATATATATTTAACCGATTTAATGTAAACGGCCCCTATATATCTTTCGATTTGCACGAAATTTGGTACAGCTTAATCATTTAGGTCTAGAATGATGTCTGCCAAGTTTCGTGAAAATCGGTCCAGATTTAGATATAGCTCCCATATATAGTTTCGTCCGATTTCATGTATATGGTGCCCCAAAGTTCCTATATATCTTTTGATTTGCACGAAATTTGGTATAACGTACTGAATTAAGCCTAGAGTGATGTCTGCCAAGTTTGGAGAAAATCGGTCCAGATTTAGATATAGCTCCCATATATAGTTTCGTCCGATTTCATGTAAAAGGTGCCCCAAAGTCCCTATATATCTTTCGATTTGCGCGAAATTTGGCATAACGTACTGAATTGAGCTTAGAATGATGTCTAACAAGTTTGGAGAAAATCGGTCCAGATTTAGATTTAGCTCCCATATATAGTTTCGTACGATTTCATGTAAATGGTGCCCCAAAGTCCGTATATATCTTTTGATTTGCACGAAATTTGGCATAACGTACTGAATCAAGCCTAGAGTGATGTCTGCCAAGTTTGGAGAAAATCGGTCCAGATTTAGATATAGCTCCCATATATAGTTTCGTCCGATTTCATGTAAATGGTGCCTCAAAGTCCCTATATAACTTTCGATTTGCACGAAATTTGGCATAACGTACTGAATTAAGCCTAGAGTGATGTCTGCCAAGTTTGGAGAAAATCGGTCCAAATTTAGATATAGCTCCCATATATAGTTTCGTCCGATTTCATGTAAATGGTGCCTCAAAGT
>NW_026881634.1:0-34303 GCF_032173495.1 Musca vetustissima | reverse complement strand
TTATGTTCTTGATGCCTTTGGTTCCGTTACGTATTCTTATTTTGGTACACCATTTACCTTAAATCGGACGAAGTGCTATGGGAGCTATATCTACATCTGAACCGATTTTTAGGAGAATTTAACACACATCATTCTAGACACGTGACTTTGGCTATGCAGATGGGGTAATCAAAATATATATTGGGGTAATGTCACAAAGACATAATACCCTGTACCACAGTGGGGTGAAGGGTACAAAGAGGTATAATCGTGTTCTATTCCTACAAGAACTACATAGGGAACAGCTAGGGGTTGCGACCAAAAATCATATACTGATTGTACGATACAGTTGTACTTCCCATACTTACCTATGGTTGTCTTGTATGGTGACAGGCGCTTGGAATAAAGACGCTGATATCCAAGATAGATAGTATACAGGGGCCCGCCTCGCTCCTTATTCCGAGTGCTTTCAAAAGCACTCCCCAAGCTGCTTTAAATATGATAATAAATCTCATATCCCTTCATTTACTAGTCAGATTTAAAGCAACTAGAAGAGCAGTGAAGCTCAGGAATCAGAACGTGGCAAAACTTAAACTTTGGTAAATATCCTCACCACGATTTTTAAATCTTGATATCTCGTCAACTGAGCCTAAATTTAGTGATTATATTTTTTCCCCTTCCTTCTTGGCGAGTGGACTACCTGTTTTATACGGTTTATACAGACGGATCTAAGATAGAGGAAAAAACTCATAGAAATTGAACATTAAATGCATTATTTTCAAGTAGAAATTCCAGCAATCGGAATTAGTCAAGGAATTATGGCACAGTGATCTTAGACCAGTGAATATATATGTTTTTAGTTAAGCGGCCCTACAGTCCATAATGTGGCGAACGCTTAATTCTGCTCTAAAAATTCGCAGTAAAATATAGAGGGCACTAAATCATAGAGTAGATAAGTTTTGCTTCGAGTATGCCAGTTTAAACCACCGCATTGTTAAACCACCGCATTGGTAGAATCCATAAGACGCAGTTGGCGGGAGAATGCAGAACCTCTAAATCCATCTGGCCCGTAATCTCTAAACTCAGATTAAAGTCATTAATTTCTCCTGACACAAAGGAGATTAAACTGACTGTAGGGATCATTACTGGTCACTGTAGAATTATATCCCTTATTTCCAAATTGGGCGGTTAATGTAGTGGATTACTGGCGTTTATGTGAGGATTAAGAAGTGACAGAAACGATCGAAGATCTACTCTGTATATACCATAACGACAGTTTGATTAGCGACAGTTATGAGATTATCAATTTGTCCTTCTCCAATATAGAACCCATCATATATAATCGGACAAACATTGTGTTTGCATCATAAAACCGAATGAAGGAAAGTATATGGGAGTTATATCGCAATCTGGGCAGAATATTATTTCAAGTTTCTTCATGGCCAAATGGAATGGGTTGCGTAGAATATAAAAATGTGTGATATTTTTTCATTTCTTTTAACGAATTGAGAATGCCATCAAATAATCGCGCTTGTAAAAATTCCTACAGTTTTGGATGATTGAAATATGAACTGTGCATTTAATTATTTGCAATTTTTATTCCTTTTATCCCATGGTGAATACATACATACTTACATTCATTCATATGTTGCAGCAGCGCTGCATTATGTTTAGATTATAATTGCATAATTTACACGTATTTTAACGTTATAAAGTTGATGATAATGTGTTGATGATGAATAAACATCATCAATAACCCCAGATAGTTGGGTAGACAGACAGAGAGGCTGAAAGGCAGCGTAAGTGACAGACAACAATCACCCACAGACATATACATTTGGATGTCCAGTGATCCCTATAAAGTCATTTATATACACCCGCATATCGACTATAGGCTTTGCTGTAAACATGATGAACTTATGTAAATGCTTTCCAAACCTGATGAAGTTTATAAATTTACCAACGTATAGTCATGCCATACTCGGATATAATTATTCATGCAATATTGAAATGAGTTGGAAATTTATATCGCGACAGAATCAATGATTGCCCACAATACTCAAAAATGTATTTTGATTCACCATAAATGCATGTGTGTGAGTGGGTGTTTGTGAGTATGCGGTAAAAGCGGAAAGAACATTTGATTGTATATTTTGTACTAGTGTGTGTCTGTGTTTGCTTGCGAATTTTGGTTTTTCACCGGACAATGGCACAAATTACACTATGGACCAGTAATGTCAGTAATGGTCAACCACGGAAGAGTGGGCAATGTATTAGGTAGACCGGTAGGCGGCATTCGTGCAATCATCCAATCAGTCACGAGTGAATGTCAATCATCAGCACTAATCGGATTTATGCATTCATTAAAACAAGGAATTGATTAAATTTCATCAGCGGTTTGACAGCGTAGGATTTAGTTATTAAAAATTATATTTTTATGACTTTTTGCTCTTAGGTCAGTCCTGAATTGACTATTGACAAATTAATTATTAATTTTACATAAAATTTGGCGATAATGAAAAATTGGTTTTATGTTACAGTGAAATTAAGCAAGGCATATTTATAAGTTGACACAAGAGGCGTATGTTATGCTTCAGTCTTCTGTAACTGTCAAGAGTTGTGAGTTATATATTTCATAAAACGAAACACCAAACGTACTTGACAGGGTACCTTCTGAATTTTTCGAGGTGTTGCAAATTGAGTTATAAATTTAAAATAACCTATACTTCAGCATGACGTTATGTTGGGCTGGACCGAGATTATTATACTTTTATGGGAACCTATTTACGTATAAACA
Organism: Musca vetustissima; assembly: GCF_032173495.1. NCBI lineage: Eukaryota > Metazoa > Arthropoda > Insecta > Diptera > Muscidae > Musca > Musca vetustissima. The sequence goes on along the minus strand of NW_026881634.1, from coordinate 31,527 downwards.
CTTTGTTTGAAAATGTCAACATTCCGAAAATGTGGTCCGAACTAAATATGGTTGTTTCGTCATTAAAAATTTAGAGTGACGAAAAACTGCAAATGTTGGCTGTTATGTTACAGCCAGCAGCCACATTTTCCAGGAATTAGGAAACCCCCACCTACTATGAAAAAAAAAAACCAAACAACTCTAATGTGGACGACTTGGAATGTGCGCACGTTGTACAGAACAGGCGGAGTTTTCGCTTTGGTGAATGTACTGAAGAAGTATAAAGCCTATATTTTTGCTTTACAGGAAATACGATAGAAAGGGACAGGCGTAAGTAAATCAGATGATTACTCACTGTATTATTGCTGCCATGAAACGAAACATGAATTTGGCTGCGGATTTATGGTTAACAGGAGAAAAAAAGAACTGATCTTCAGATACACTCCAGCACGGTTTGCTATAAACCGTATAAATGCGAAGTTATTCTGCATCAGTCTTACTTGCGTCCATGATCCGACGGAAGACAAAGATGAACAGACCAAAGGCATTTTCTAAGAGGGCCTAGAAACATGATATGACCGCTGCCCTGGACATGTTATTAAAATTGTGCTACGATATTTTAATGCAAAAATCGGAAGGGAACATATTTTTGGCCCCACCGTCGGAAAAGGAAAGGTTGATTGACTTCGCGGCAGCAAATAACATGACAATTAGAAGCACCAGATTCAATCATCTCGATATACCTTGGTTTCTCCCGATCAAACATCGAGAAAAAAATTGATCATGTTGTGATAGACGGAAGGCATTCATCCAATGTTTTAGACGTTCAGTCGATCCATCCGAGGAGCAAATATTGATTCGGACCACTACCTTGTAGTAGCGTACTCGCCTTAATATAGCGGCAAAGGTGTGATCTAACACAACATGGAAACTCGACGTCGAAACGCTGCAAACGCAACAAGTAGCAGAAGCCTACTCCGCTCAAATTACCTACCTGCTTGGCGAAAGTACTCCTTATCCCAATAATATAGAAGCAAAATGCCAAAGAATTGTCCACTCCATACTCCACTCCTATTGCAACACTTGGGTACCAAAAACCGTCATCAAGAAACTCGTGGCACGATCAGGATTGCCGAAATGCTACTGATGCGAAAAACGCAGCGTATAGGGACACCCTGCAGGCAGTAGCAACACGTAATGTGATGGAGAATTATCGGGAGAAAGGGAGAGAGGAGAAACGTATTTTCAGAAAAACGCGAGCGTGAGTAAATCGAGAGTACAGAAGTCAGGATGAATTCCGGTAATTTTACCAACGAGTAAAACGCCAAACCGACTGCTTTGGTACATGCACATCCTCCTTTAGAGATGAAGAAGGAAGCCTGGTGACAGATAAGACAGCGTGTTGAGGATCTGGAAAGATAATTTCTTGTATTAAGTAGTAACTCCAGAACCAATAAGAGATGACGGTATAGATTGTATACCACCTAGTCGAGATGGTGGTCAGAATAGCAAATGGAGTGGTCAGGAGCATGCACCAGCTGATTAGAACAATTTGGGTAGAGGAATGCATCCCCAGTAATAGGAACTTCAGCATCATGTGTCCCGTGCACAAAAAGGAGACAAGACGATGTGTGCCAACTATAGAGGAATAAGTTTCCTTCCCATCGCATATAAAGTGCTATCCAGCGTACTGTGAGAACGATTAAAACCAATGGTCAATGATATTATTGGATGTCGATGTTTTTTGCACCCACGAAAATACATCGACACATTCAACAAAGTCAACAGTTAAAGTTGGAAAGGACCTTTCGGAACCCTTCAATAACGAACGAAGATTCAGATAAGGTGACAGTTTATCGTGCCTTTTTTAACATCCGGCTGGAAAAGGTCGTACGAGATGCAAATGTGAACAAAAATGACACTTTGTACAGCAAACAACACATGTTACTGGCCTATGCCGATGACATCGACATAATGCGAGCAGTACCGGCCACCTTTGAATTGAGAAGGAGTCTGCCAAAGTGGGACTGGCAGTAAATGACGAGAAGACTAAGCGAGATGTCCAGTAGATTTGGAGCAACTGTGGAACTTGAAAACTACAGCTTCGAGGTAGTCAAAGACTTTATATACTATATATACTGATTAAGCAATGAAGGCCACCCCTCGCCAGACCAAACTCACACTCTACAAGACGATGATACTACCCATGCTTTTATAGCGATCTGAAGCATTGGTACTTGCGCAAGCAGATGAGGCAATTCTTGGAGTGTTTGGGAGAAAAATGTCGGAAAAAGATTAATGGGCCGATCTGCGTGAATATCGCCGTCGAATGAACCACGAACTTTACTATCTATTCACGGACATTGACATAGTCAGAGGTATCGAGCTGCAGCGACTACGTTGGCTAGGTCATTTTGTGAGAAAGGATGAGGATGGCCCAGCAAAAAAGGCATATAAAAGCGAGTCAACTGATGGTACTCGCAGAAGAGGTAGGCCGTGAGTTCGATGGAAAAATCAAGTGGAAGACAACATTGCCGAACAGGTTCTTTCAAACTGAAAGAACTGCGCAAAATACCGACACAAAATCGGTCGGCACCCTTATATGGGGTCTATGTCAAAATATTGAACTCCATTGCATTTTTATCCAACTTATGTATATATACATCATTTTCAAATTTTGTATAGTACCTTCAAAATGCGGAAAATGGCGTGAGACATTCATATGAGGGCTGTATAAAAAAATGGCCGAAATATAAAATTTTCAGCGAAGAACTCGTTCACTCATTAGCCCCATTTTACAACAGTATGACTGTAATTTGGAATTCTTGACACATATGTTTGAAGAATTTGTTCAATATAGGTTCATGTTTTAATACAAGTACATATAATACTAAAACGGAGTGTATTAGCATTTATTCATCGGTTTCGTTTTTTATACATCTTCCATATTTATATCGGAATTTCGCCCGTTTCTTGTTGTTTTCAAAATAATACTGTTTTGGCGTTGCCCACATGTAAAGGCCTCACCTTTTTATGTAGTTTGAAACCTTTTCCAGAATTTTCCAAACCAGGACTGTGCAAATAGGTATTTTGTTTTTATCGAAGATAAAACCCCACAACATAAATGAATATTTTGTCATAGTCCACATCTAAGGCTCCCGTCCCCTTTTAGATATTTTGAATGTCTATTCCAAATTTACTTCACAAAAGTACACCGTCTTGAGTTATAAGTGAAAGTATTTCCGTTTTGATAATTTCTTAAAAGAACTTTTTATTCCTGGTTTTTCAATATGATGAGAATCACTCAGAATAGAAACCCCGATGGTATATTTTCTATGTAGTTGTTGTTTGCTTGAGTTTATATACCATCATAGCGGTTATGTATGTACGTTTGATTGTGACTAAATTCGATGCGTATCGATGCATTTCTGTGAATTGTTATTTGTTGAACTCTCGCATTAATACGAAACATTCTACAATGTATGTGTATAACTGCGTTCGTGCTTGTGTTTGCTAGCCAGTTTAATAGTGTTATGCAATTAATATCGCATACATTTCATCGAGTACTCAGTTATAGTTGAGAATATTGTTATTGTGATTGTTGTTGCGGTTGAGACTGATTCTCGTTCGATAACAATGTTGCCGTGGTAGCAGACATAAGCCACTCCGGTGTATATTCTAATTATTTCCTTTACTACCACATACTTTAGACTTGTTATCGACATAAGTATCGCACGCACACATATACACACACTCCATCCAATACCTGAAGCATCATTCACATTATCACAAAGCATCGTGGATGTTTCACAATTCCGTGCGTAGACATTACCATTAGGTATGAAAACGTTTTGTTTAGATTCGACTCAAATGGAATAGTCAAACACTTCGGTTGCACGTTTCACAATCTCATCGAAGTTAATCGTTGTGCATTTAATTAAGCAATAATTGTTGTGAAGAACAACATTCCACGATGAGAGGAAAACAAAATTAAACGACGTGTAATTAGTAATGGAAGTTAAGTGATGATTTGAAATGAAATGCAATCAGAGAGAGAGGAGGACCAGGAAGGAAAGTGTCAAAGATGAGGCGATTAAATAGACAGTGCTGGCCTTCATACCATATTGTGAAGAGTGAACGATGTCTATACCCTCCAGCATAAGGTGCAGTGTTTATTAAATTTGTCATTCCGTTTATAACACTTCGAAAAATTCACCAGATTAATTAAATTCTACGTCGATTTACGTATGTCCGACTGTTGAAATCACGATTGAGATATTTAAGATAGAGTTCTTAAGTTTTGCACAGACATTGCAAGTACTCCTCGGATTTTTGGTATTACAAATGGCATATAACGGTCCACGTAACAGGCAAAAGGAATCGAGATAGACCCATGTTTCCTTTTGAAAATATACATAGAATCACTCTTTGAGTCGATTTACGCATGTCCGTCCGTCCATGTATTTTTGTTAACAAAGTACAGGTCGCAGCTGTGATCCGATTTGTATGAAATTTGGCACGGTTCACTTATTTGGCTCAAGGACGAACACTACTGAAATTGGAGAAAATCGATGCAGATTTAGATATAGCTCCCATATGCAGTTTCGTCCGATTTTATGTGAATGATGCATCAAACTCCCAATATTTGTTCGATTGGGACAAAATTTTGTACAGCGCACAGGTCCATACTTATGTATGCGCAATATTGTTGGAATTCGGTTCAGATTTAGATATAGCTCACATATATAGTTTTGTTCGATTTTATGTATATGGAGCACCATACTGCCAATATTGGTCCGATTGAGACAACATTTTGCACAGAGTACTGAATTAGGTCCAGATCGATGTAAGCGAATTTTTTTTGGAATCGGTGCAGATTTAGATATAGCTCACATATATAGTTTTGCCCGATTTTATGTATATGGAGCACCATACTGCCAATATTGGTCCGATTGAGACAACATTTTGCACAGAGTACTGAATTAGGTCCAGATCGATGTAAGCGAAGTTTTTTTGGAATCGGTGCAGATTTAGATATAGACAAAATCTTGCAGAGAGAACTGAATTAGGTCCAGACTGATATATTCCAAGCATTGTTAAAATCGGTTTAGATTTAGATATAGCTCACATATATAGTTTCGTCCGATTTTTTGTGAATGATACACCAAACTCCCAATATTTGTCCGATTGGGACAAAATTTTGTACAGAGTACTGAATTAGGTCCAGACTGTTATCTGCGAAGTTTTGTTAAAATCGGTTCGGATTTAGATATAGCTCACATATATAGTTTCGTGAATGATATTTGTCCCAATATTTGTCTGATTGAGGTAAATGTTGCATAGCGAATGCAATTGAGGAATAAATGATGTGTGATAAGGTTTGTTGAAAACGGTTCAGATTATGATATATGTCTTACGTATATTTTCGTTCGATTTTAGGTAAATGTTGTACCGAAGGGCCTATGTTTTTTCGATTTACACAAAATTTGGAAGAGGCTATTAAATTGGAATTATTGTGATAACAAAAAACATAATGGTTCATATATAGCTCCTATACATAATGTTACTCGATGTCATACATGGTACACCAAAAACCCAAGTCTGTCCGTTTGACAAGCAAATTTTTCATTGATTTCAGAATGGTATGTGTAGGGAGCTTTTTTTAATTGGTTTATTGGTTTAATTGTACATTTAATTTCGCCCGACTCCATCTCAATAATCCTCCAAAGATTCTATGTCTGTTCTATCTACAGGATATTGTAGGTATTAACATCTCTTGTATGTACCCAAAGTGGTGGAGGGTATCATATATTAGGCCCGTCGGACTTTTGAACATTCCTTACTGGTTTTGGGAATTGCAATAATTCGTTTCTCAAGTATTTTTCGGAGCTATTAATTTTAGATATATTAAGTTCGGCCGTCCCGAACTTAAAATTACTTTTATATAAACTTTTAGTCGACTTTTCTCAGAAAATGTTAAATGGTCTCGCATAAATTTCGGTATATTGATTTTCCTAAGCCACCTAGATTATCTATAATACGTCTCAGAACCACCGACTAGGGGACAATTTTTAGCGACCTAGTTGCCATATAAGAGTCCCATATAAACAGTTTTATTTGTTTTGTTGATTCATCGAAGTAACCGTGCCCTTTGAAATATATTTATTCTTGAACAGCATAAAATGCGTATTCGGGCGCCGCTCTACTTTAACTATTATATTATTCTAAGGCACTAAGATGGCCCAATTTGGAACGGCTCCCCATATTTTGGATATGTGATTTGATAATTTCATTCTACAAGTATATTTTCATTGGTGTAGGACATTGAAATTTCGACCCGGACGAATTTAATAATTTGTATGACCCGTTATGACTAACTCTGACCATAAACCTCATAATATTATACCACAATACAAAACGGCTGACCATCTTTTGCTAACCCCTACATATTGAATCAATTTTCAAGAAAACCAACAAACTTCAAATTAAGCAAAACTATATTAAATTGTTTTAGGATGTTCTAAATAAATTTCGAATATTTGACTAATAGTACACAAGAAACATTACTGCCAACACTTTCGCAACTCTAATGAAGTTGATTTGCGGAATGTGTGTTAATGGTAGAACAGCTCATGTTCTACATTCTCAGATGTAAGCAAAACCACTAGTAAATAGTACTTGCTAATGTTATTATGGTTGTCCTATATGCTCCGCTACATTCACATATACTACTAGTCTCCCTCCGTTTTTGCTGTTACACTCTATCAGCTGTATCCTTCGGCTGAGTGAATAGTCGTCGATGTACATTGATAAATGGCTGGATTTAATGATAAACTGAAGAAGAGTTAAAGTGACTGTGTTTAGTCACAGCCAAGTCACATGTGTGTTCGAGATTTCAACTATTTATTTTAACGACAGTTTGGTTCTTTTTTTTATTATGTTTACTCATTCCACTCTCGCCGTTGTCGATGCTACTCCAACGGTTGGTTTGTTTCGACAAACCGAAAATAAAAACTAAAGGAGGAAAATTATCAATAGATGGTGTCAAACTTTTAGGGAATCTCAAAATAATATTTATTTTAACAATGAAGCAATATTGAAAGATTACTCGGAAAACCACATGTGTTGCATTAAATTCGATATTGAATGATGAAGCTTTAATAGTTGAGTGAAGCGAAGAAGCACATGCAGTAAAGTGAATAAGTGAGTATTGTTGTACAGCTATGGAAGGAAATCAGTAACTAAACCAGTAAGGAAAGAAGTGAAGTCGGTCTGGGCCGACTACATGATACCATTCACCAATTTGGGTATCTAAATGTGTATCCTAATAGATGTCGACTTTTCGAGGGAACATGGACGTGAAATTGAATGAAATTAAATATCTGATATTTATCTACATGTGAACCGACTATCCAAATATGCAATCTTCTGCAAGATATGTTAAATTTAATTTCATTATGGCAGATTTAGAGTAGTTTGCGTACAATGGGATACATTTATGTAAATCGATTTAAAGCAAACTTGATACACACTGTTCGGTATGCCGCACTGTTCAAAATTTAATCTCAATCAGACACCCGTTCGAAATATATATAGATGCTATGTCTGCATCGCAATAACACCATTTCAGTCTCAATTTGATACGTTGTGTACCATCTGACAAAAATATATATGGTAGCTATATGTAAATCTGAACCGGTTCCAACGAAACATGCTTAGAGGCTTTGGTGCACCATTTACATTAAATCGGACCAAAATATATATGGGAGCTTTATCTAAATCTGAACCGATTTTCCCAATTCCAATAGGACCAAATCGGACCAAAATATATGTGGGAGCTTTATCTAAATCTGAACCGATTTTTCCCAATTCCAATAGGGTTTATCACTGGGACAAATAAATTAGCTGTGCTAAATTTCAGATCATAAATTTGACATGTAATTTGTTTAGAATTTATAATGGACAGCAGATGGACGGACGGACATATTCTCAAAAGGAACCATGGGTCTATCTCGATTCCTTTACCTGCATAGTGTGGTGAAAGATATAACAAGTAAAAAAGCGTTAAGTCCGGCCGGGTCGAACTTTATATATTCTCCACCATAGAAATACTGACAAATTTTTGAAATGAAAACGTAGGGAACATACAAATAACGACAATTCTTCCAATCGATTGTTGTAAACCAAATTGAAAATTCAGCAATTTCAATGGCTGTTTTCCTAAAATCTCAAAACCCTAAAATGTTGGCATATATTATTATCGCATGGTACGGTGAATGCTGCAATTTAGAGGGCAATATTGTATATGAGGCATACTAAAGCGGGACCAATATTGACAACATTGTGTAGGAATTAGGAACTACTTGGTGTTTTCATTATATAAGGCGTTAGGCCTAATTAAGGGACCAAGCTAATATTTTAGTTTTGAATCCATATACCGCCCATTACGCTAAATATTAAATAGGTAGGATGTTTTATATAGGACCTGTAGGCATATTCTGTAACTTTTAACAACATTCGATATTATTTAAATTTATTTTGTTATTGTAAAAAAAACAAAACAAACAAATAAAATTGTTCTAAAATAAACAATACCGAATATTGTTAAAAAGTTAGAGACTATGCCCACTGGTCCTAAATGCAGGTCGATACAGTTCATTCTCAATCCTCACGTTTTAATTTTTATGTCGATATCCTCCGCGAGAAAAATGATTACAACAGATGGCTTAATCGACTAAATCGTTTTAGAATTCCATACTATGTGTGGTATGAACTGAAAATTTCGTCTACCGAATATCCCCCCTACTATAGTGGAATACTGCTATATGGGATAAGCCCAACACACGGAAAAAATCAGCTAACTATTTTAAAATATACAACTGGAAAAGCGTTAAGTTCGGCCGGGCCGAACTTTGGATACCCTCCACCATACATATATTGACAGATACTTGAAATGAAAATATAGGGAACATAACAAAAAGTGGACTAGGACTAGGCCTAAATGCGCGGAACAAATCGGATAACTATTCCAACTTAAAAAGGGGGTTATGTGGGGACTACCCCAAAAAGGGGCCGAATATTAATAATTGTTGGTGGGGAGATTTGTTACCATATACGAATACGAAATACCAAATTGCAGCAAATTCGGTTGAAAAACGCACTCAAGAACCCTAAAATACTGAAAATTAAGGGTACCCTTATATGGGGTCTATCCGAAAAAATGGATCTATATTCATAATTTTTTGTGGAGAGATTTGGTACCTATTAAGAACTCAAAATACTATATTACAGCCAACTCGGCGAAACAAATTCATCAAAAAACCCATAATACAGAAAATTAGGCGGTACCGTTATATGGGGGCTAACATAAAAAGTGGACCTATATTTATAATTTTTAGTGGAGAAATTTGGTATTCAAAAAGAACCCACTTTACCAAATTTCAGCGAATTCGGTGGAAAAACGCTCTCAAGAACCCCAAAATACTGAAAATTTGGGAGTACCCTTATATGGGAGCTATGCCTAAACGTGGACCGATATAGCCCGTCTTCGAACTTGACCTCCCTGCAGACAAATGATTTTGGCAAAATTTGGGTATAAAAAAGCGATGTTTCTCGCTTTTGGGTTTTTAACTTCTATAAAACCAATTATTATAGGCCCTATAACATATAGAAAGATTCTTGATTGAGGTTAAACAATATAAGTTAATTGTGTTAATATTAAAAAAATAATACGATTCAAACTCTTGTGGTTTAGTCTAAAAAATCTTAAAAGAGTTTTAAAGCTCTGTATTTACATGTCTTTCATTTGAAACATATTTCACAAATTCGCAACAAAACCTCCGAAGATATACATATGTATATTAAAATCAGATTTACATATAAATTGTGTAACTGTGTTTAGCATATTCACTTATTTTCTTATAAAAAATATGTTTGATTCAAAATCGATTTTTTCTATCACAGAGTGGCACATAATATTGTGTCACTTGTGAACAGCTACTAATCCTGTCAAGTTTACAATTTTGTTTAGCATGTCACATATAATACCATGTTCTTTGTATGTATTGTATCTTTTATATGTATGTATGTGTGTGAGTGGATGGGTAGGATATAGATATGGTACCATTTACTTGAGGGGGCGATACAAGTAACAACAACATCGACAATAACAATGATATATGAAAGAAAGTGTGACAACGATGATTGTATTGGTCGGTATTGGATGATGCCATTGGAGGTACTTATGCGAAACAAGAAAAAAACCCATTAAAATCGATGTGAGACCAAACACCAACAACAGCAAAGTCAAGATAATATCTTCAATGGGACACATTGACAAACGACGACCAGACAGATATTTACATTCAATTCCAACACAAAGATACAAGTGAACAAAAGCAACAACAACCATTACATTGTGCCTTAGATTCGGTACGCCTGCAACCAAGCATTGCCAAATGTAGTCTATGCAAATTCATGTGTGTGAGTTCGATACGAACACAAATCCATGTCAACCGAACACCCACGAAATTTAGAAAACGGTCCTGACAATAAAATCAATATTTTATAAAATACACAATGGTAACATTCTATGATTATCGGGCTATTTAAAAGTAAATGTGAAGACATGACTCGACATTCTGCACAGTGTATGTTGTGGGCATAATAAATAACATTTAATTCGAACAAAGAAAGTCGTATATATAAAACATACTGTTCTTTTTGTAATCTATTTACAAATCATGCCTTTTGAAGATATCGAAAAAATGGGAAAATCATAGTCAAGCTCGTGGATAATATTTTTGTTGACGTTTTATACAAAATATGGCTCCAAGTTTTTAATTTCCATGGAGTGTTTATTAAATGTCGTTGCGTTTTCAAAGCCTTGCAATATTTTTATATGCATACACATTTGTTTACTACGACTAAATTTCAAAACATTTACAAAGATTTACCCTCCATATAATGTCACAATCGATTTTTATACCCTTCAACACACTGTTTTTGTGCATATGTTTGTAACAGGCATTGTTGCTTTTGAGAACATGCATAGAATCACTTTCTGAGTCGATTTATGCATGTCCGTCCCTCCGCTTTTCCATGTTGAATTGTAAACAGTACAGGTCGAAATTTGGCACATATCATTTATTTGGTCCAAGGATGATGAAGACTATTGAAATTGAGAAAGATCTGTTCAGATTTACATACAGGTTGAGATGAAAAAACTGCAACCAACTTCATGCTGCGGTAATTTCTAAGCCACTCGTCTGACAGCTGTTAAAATTATATCAGTGGCAGCTCATTGTATGGTTTACAAGCGTAAAAAAGCATTTTAGTGAGAATTTTCCAGAGAAAAATCAATGAGCGGAGCAGTATAGTCGGACGGGGCCGACCATATGATACCCTATACAACTGCCAAGGAACTCTAACTTTCAACGGATTTTTATTCGGAACCTGGGGAATATTTCGTGGTAGTTGCCCGATTAGAGGCCAACAGCACTTCTTCCTTACACTGACATATTTTCCGAATATTACTAATATTCAGTACAGTTGTGATGTGCTTTCCTGCTTATAATTGTGGCCTATGGATCGACTCGAAAAAAATGGGTTACTAAATAATATTTGAATACGTAAGCCCATGTAAATATTTAATTGGTATCAATTTAAAAGCCCCCCACTCCTCTTGGATTTACCACCAACTTCTCGGGTCTGTGCCCTTCAGGAGTAAACATATACGCTATAGAATACAAATTTTGTATTTTTTCATACAAAAGTCAGGGTCCATTGGACCCTCTAAATAATGACCGATCTTTATCAAAACAGGATTTCTTATTCATTTGTCCGCCCATAACTGGGCCTGTATCGTGTTTACACATGTGGGTCTGGGACCAATTGGGGCTGCACAAAGCTTTAATACCCTGACAAAATAGTTGTGTAGGGTATAAAAATTCGTTATGAAATTCAAGCGTGATAGTGTGATTTCTTTATATTTGGCTGGAAAACCTCAAGTGGCTATCCCAAGAGCTGCTTCGCTTCGTCAAAAGTGGTGAACTACCGAATTTGGCTTTCTCCGATGAGAAAAAATTCCAGTAAGGAAAGTAGTAAAGTCGGACGGGGCCGACTATACAATCCCTTCACCACTATGGGTATATTAAACAGGATATTAGTAACATGAAATTGGATGAAATAAAATATGTGATATTTATCTAAATGTGAATCTACCTAGATCTATCAAAACACATGGCATTCGTTTGTTACAATGGGACAAAAGCATGTAAATCGATATCAAACAAACATAAATAGGTCATCCGTTGGGCTATGTCTGTTCTTCTAGAAAACGCAGTTACGTAATTCTATGCTCAATTTTGTACGTTGTGCAAAATTTGATGTCAATCTGACAAACATGAGGAGTTTAATGCCCAATTTACTTAAAATAGGGCGAAAATATGTATGGAAGCTATATCCCAATCTGCAGCGATTTCAACGAAACTTGTCAATACTAATTTCAGTACGTTTTGTTCCTATCAGCATATTGGTTCCTAGGTGCGTCAATTACCTAAAATCAATCTATAATAAAAGGGAGCTATATCTAAATCTCAACCAATTTTCACGAAACTTGGCACACATCATTCTGGACTAAATTTACATTAAATCGGAAATATCGAAAAATATATGGGAGCTATATCTAAACCTTGGCCTATTTTCACGAAACTTTACCGACACCACTCTAGGCCCAATTCAGCACGTTCTGCCAAATTTCGTGCAAATCGAAGGATATGTAGGGACTTTGGTGCACCATTCACATTAAAGCGGACGAAAAAATATATAGGAGCTATGTCTAAATCTGGACCGATTTTCTCGAAACTTCGCAGACATCACTCTAGGCACAATTCAGTACGTTATGGCAAATTTCGCGCAAATCGAAGTATATATAGTGACTTTGGTGCACCATTTACATGAAATCGGACGAAAATATATATGGGAGCTATATCTAAATCTGGACCACTTTTCTCGAAACTTGGCAGACATCACTCTAGGCTCAATTCAGTACGTTATGCCAAATTTGGTGCAAATCGAAAGATATATGGGGACTTTGGTGCACTATTTACATGAAATCAGACGAAACTATATATGGGAGCTATATCTAAATCTGGGCAGATTTTCACAAAACTTGGCAGACATCATTCTTGGTTATTCTAAATTTCGTGCAAATCGACAAATATATATGGTCTTTGGTTCGCCATTTACCTTAAATCGGACGAAAATATATATGAGGCTCAATTCAGTACGTTATGCCAATCTTGGTGCAAATCGAAAGATCTATAGGGACTTTGTTGCACTATTTACGTGAAATCGGACGAAATTATATATGGGAGCTATATCTAAATCTGGATCGATTTTCACGAAGCTTGGCAGACATCATTCTTGGTTATTCTTTGGTTCGCCATTTACCTTAAATCGGACGAATATATATATATATATATATATGTGGGAGCTATATCTAAATCTGAGTCGATTTTTCCCAATTTCAGTAGTGTTCGTCCTTGGGCCAAACAAATGAGCTGTGCCAAATTTCTTCCAATTTAATACCAACAGACGGACCTGCATAAATCGACTCAGAAAGTGATTCTATGCATATTCTCAAAAGGAACTATGGGTCTATCTCGTTTCCTTTTGCCTGTTACAAACATATGCACAAAGACATAATACCCTGTACCACAGTGTGGTGAAGGGTATAAAAAAGATCGTGTTTACATGCCAAAGAGGTCAGCTTAAAATGTGCACCATGGTGATGGTGTGTGGCCGCCATAACAGCCGATATTATAAATCGACCGTGGCATCAGAATAAATTCCGCACAACATTTTACACAACGTATTGAATTTACTATAACATACCGTGTATCAAGTTTTGTTGAAATCGGTACAAATTTGGATATAACTCCCATATATTCTTTCGTCCGGTTTTAAGTAACTGGTGCACTAAAGACCCAAATTTCGACTAATTGACGCAAAACTTTGCACAACATTCTGAATATAGTGTAGCCAGACGCGTGCCAAGTTTTGTAGAAATCGGTTCAAATTTGGATATAACTCATATATATATATTTTTTCGTCCGGTTTTAGGTATATGATGCACCAAAGACCCAAAACATGGCCATAATGGAATAATCCTAAGATCTTCTCTGCACACCATAGGGTGAGTGTATATCTGTCGGCAACGTTGACAGACACTTTTTACTTGTTTTTATAACAGATTTATCTATACTAATAAAAGAGTAAAGTGATTGACTGATTGACTGATTTAACGATTCATCAACGCCCAGACGATACGGCTGATGCTAGAATCTTGAAATTTTGGGTGAGGATCACTCTCGGTCCAAATGTGACAGATAAGGCTGGGTTTTTGGAAATTCGTACTATAACGGTACGAAAAGTACTAAAAAGTACTAAATGTGATACCATTTGTATTTGGCGAACCGGTGGAGCTAGAACTCTGAAATTTGCTTTGGTGGTCGTTGATGGAGTGTAGGATAGATGTACCAAAGGGTATTTGGAAATTCGAACTATAACTATCCAAAAAGTACGAAAATGTACTAAATTTGGTACAATTCTGTAGCCTGTGAACGGATAGCGTTAAAAACTTGAAATTTGGAATGTGAATTAAAGTTGAGATGTAGGGTCCATTTAAGGAGATGGTTTTGAATGCGCTTACTCATGTGTACGAAAAGTGCTATATGGTACTATATGTGGTAAAAATGTAATCTATACTAATAAAAGAGTAAAGTGATTGACTGACTGACTGATTTAACGATTCATCAACGCACAGGCAAAACGGCTGAAGCTAGAATCTTGAAGTTTTGGGTGAGTGTCACTCTTAGTCCAAAGGTGACAGATAAGGCTGGGTTTTTGGAAATTCGTACTAGAACCCCACGAAAAGTACTAAATATGGTATTATTTGTATTTGGCGAACGAGTTGAGCTAGAAATTTGGATTGAGGGTCACTGATGGAGTGTAGAATAGATGTAGCAAAGGACTTTTTGGAAATTCGAACTATAAGTATCGGAAAAGTACTGAAATGTACTAAATTTGGTAGAATTTCGTAGCATTCGAGCTAAAAATTGAAATTTGGAATACAAATTAAGGTTGAGAATTAGGGTCGATATGAGGAGAGTTTGGAAAGCATGTACTCATGTGTTCGAAAAGTACTATATGGTACTATATTTGGTACAAATTTGATTTGGAGATACAAATCGAGGTGGAATCCTGGAATTTGAAATTAAAATTACCGTCGGAGTGTAGGATTGGGATGTGAACGTAGTTTTGGAAATTTGTTACTTATGTGTACGAAAAGTACTAAATATCGTACTATAATCGGTACAGTTTGGATTTGGGTGATCCTATAGAGCGGGAACAATTAAATTTGGAGTCAGGATCACTGTAGGGGTGTGGGATTGGGGTCAAGATTCAGTTTACGAAAATAATACTTATGGGTACTAAATGGTACTAAATTTGGTAGAATTTGAATTTTAGGTGAACCAATGGAGCTAGAATCACGAAATTTGGAGCCAGGATCAATGTTGAGGTGTAAGATTGAGATATGTAGGAAGTTTTAGATATTTGTACTAATGTGTACTAAATTTGGTACAATTTGAATTGTGAGCGAACCGATAGAGTTGGAATCCTGAAGCTTGGATTTGGGATCACTGTGGGGGTGTAGGGTTGGGGTATGTAGGAAGTTTTAGAAATTTGTACTAAGTGTACTAAATTTGGTACAATTTAAATTGTGGGTGATGCGATAGAGTTGGAATCCTGAACTTTCGAGTTATGAACACTGTGGAGCTGTAGGATTGGGGTATGTAGGAAGATTTGGAAATTGGTACTACTATGTACTAAATTTAGTACAATTTGAATTGTGGGTGAACCGAAGAGTTGGAATCCTAAAGCTTGAATTTAGTATCATTGTGTGGGTGTAGGATTGGGGTATGTAGGAAGTTTTGGAAATTGGTACTACTGTGTACTAAATTTGGTACAAATTGAATTGTGGGTAATAGAGTTGGAATCCTCTAATTTTGATTTAGGATCACTGTGGAGGTGTAGAATTGGGGTATGTAGGAAGTTTCGGAAATTCGTACTACTGTGTACTAAATTTGATACAATTTTAATTGTGATTGAAACGATATAGTTGGAATCCTGAAACTTGGATTTAGGATCACTATGGGGGTGTAGTTTTGGGGAAGGAAGGATGTTTTAGAAATTCGTACTACTGTGTACTAAATTTGGTACAATTTGAATTGTGAGTGAACCGGTAGAACCTGAAACTTAGATTTAGGATCACTGTGGGGTGTTGGTTTGGGTTAAGCAGGAAAGTTTGGAAATTCGTACTACTGTGTACCAAAATTGTTACAATTTGGAATGTGGGTCCACCGATAAAGTTGGAATCCTGAATCCTCGATTTAGGATCACTGTGGGGGTGTAGGGTTGGGGTATGTAGGAAGTTTTGGAAATTGGTACAACTATGTACTAAATTTGGTAGAATTTGAGGTATGGGTGAACCAATAGTGGTGGGTGAATTTTGGCACTGCTGTGTACAAAATTTGGTATAATTTGAATTGTGGATGGACCGATAGAATTGGAATCCTGAAAATTATATTTGGAAATTCATACTACTGTGAACTAAATTTGGTACAATTTGAATTGTGGGTGAACCTATGGAGTTGGAATCCTGAAACTTGGATTTAAAATCACTGTCGGGGTGTAGGTTTGGGTTAAGTAGGAAGTTTTGGAAATTCTACTACTAAATTCGGTACAATTTCAATTGTGGGTGAATTAGTAGAGTTGGAATCCAGAAATTTGAATTCGGAATTATTGGTTGAGGAGGGTACTTATTGAAATAATGTGTTCTAAATGAAAATGTGGTAAAATTTGGATGTGGGTGAACCCTTAGAGCTCGAATCATGAAATTTGGTACTAAATGATACTCAAATTTAATTTATGGTCGATATTAATGTGTGGATTTGTATTATCCTATGGATTTGTATTATTTAGGTTTTTCGATTTTTTTCCTTTGACTAAAAAGTTGGCTTTTCTATCTTTCGATTTTGTCAAACCTGTTCAAAAACGATTTTTGTCTGTTACCACAATCGAACATCGATATGGATAGTTCGACTTTGCGCTTAAGCCAAAGATCAAAAGTCCTATTCGATTTTTTTGACTTTTCATTTCTAGTACAAACCGATTTATTCCGATTTGCCACAATGTATAACACCCTGTATCACCAAAATGCTTCTATAACACCCTGTATCACCAAAATGCTTCTATATGCGAAAAATAATTCTAGTTGACGTAGCAGCTGCTGGTCGCATTGTTTCTGCGAGTCACATTAAATTAAAACGATTGCCTCAAATAGAGAGGATTAACTAAATCTGCTTACATTCCGAACTTGCTTTAAATTTATTTATTTCTATTTCTACGAAACAATTTCTAAATACATATACTCATAAATATATATTTGTACATATATGTTTATAGTTTTGGAATTTATGCTGCCAACAAAAGGACTTTGAACGATTATTTTTTTTTTTTTTTTGGAAATGTTCTAATCTGTGATAGAAATTCTTTATACAATTGACACATGCCATCGGAAATATTTATTAATATTTGCCTGTGGTTTTAAATATTTATGACTTGGCTAGGATAATACAAATCACCGATTATAAAGTCATTCATTCATTCGTCCATTCATGGTGCGGCGTATTTGGTATGTATTGTTTGACATGTGAGATTATTGCAACAATTTCACATTATGAAGACATTTATTTCTAACAATGTCGGCAACAAAACGACCGCACACAATACCACACATAAACACATACGTACATACATTGCAATAGAGTGAGCAATGGGCTAGGTGCCAAGGTGGCATCATCGTCGTCTTCCTTTATCCCCCAACCTCACTTGTTATACCACAATATTGTATATATTTGTATGAATTGTATACTGTTTCACCTTGTCATAAATCTCTCATCGATGACATTAATGGCGAAGAAAAATGTCATTTGATATAGAATTGTTTGTTGATATATCTGTGTGGGTGTGTATCTATCTAGGGGTATATTCGAACATTCACATAAATATATGTATGTATTTGAATGTATATATATCTTAAATACAACATTGTAGTTACATATAACTGAGTTCCTTGTATATTCAATTTCTCTGTATTATTTTTTACAACAACAAGCCATTGATATTCAGTATCCTTGAAAGGCAGCAGTTAAAGGAAAGAAAAAGACATTTGAGATCTGAAAAGAAGAAGAACCGGGTTATATTCTTTCATTTTATAGCATTCATTGCTTTTGTGCTTTTGCTTTATTTATTATGTGAAATAGTCGCTATAATGGGTGATAAATATTCACGATTTTCTTCCCCATAGAATGGCGTATATAATGGTGTTTTAAATGAGTGGAAACTAAAGTGGAATTTGGTGACATTAAATTGGGCAATTTTCTTCGGAGTAAATGCAATCAGGTTCTGAGTTCCTGAAAATTTTAATGAAATTAGTGAAAAAGGAACGTTTATGTACGTGGCAGCTGTGTCTATTTTAATGCAAAAAAAAACAGTAAGGAAAGTGGTAAAGTCGGACTGGGCCGACTATATGATACCCTTCACCACTTTGGGTATATTTTACATATGTAGAATATATCTGAACCGATTTCAGGGAAACTTTCCAGAGACTAATTTATATTACATCAGTACGTTGTGTAAATCGGCCTAGCTATGGATCTTTTCACGAAGCTTAGCAACATCATTCTAGACTTAATTCAGTACCCTATACCAAAATTCGTGCAAATCGAAAGATATATAGGGACTTTGTTGCACCAATTACATAAAATCGGATGAAAATATATATGGGAGCTATATCTAAATCTGAACCGATTTTCACGAAACTTTGAACACATTATTATAGATGCAATTCAGTACGCTATGCCAAATTTCGTGCAAATCGAAAAATATATAGGGTCTTTGGTGCACCAATTGCCATAAATCGGATGAAAATATATATGGGAGCTATATCTAAATCTTAACCGATTGTCACGAAACTTTGCACACATCATTCTAGTATAAATTCAGTACGCTATGTCAAATTTCGTGCAAATCGAAGGATACATAGAGACCAAACTTCGTGCAAATCGAAAAATATATAGGGTCTTTGGTGCACCAATTGCCATAAATCGGATGAAAATATATATGGGAGCTATATCTAAATCTTAACCGATTGTCACGAAACTTTGCACACATCATTCCAGTATAAATTCAGTACGCTATGTCAAATTTCGTGCAAATCGAAGGATACATAGAGACTTTGGTGCACCATTTACATAAAATCGGACGAAAATATATATGGGAGCTATATCTAAATCTTAACCGATTTTCAAGAAATTTTACACACATCGTTCCAGACTTGATTCAGTACGCTCTGCCAAATTTTGTGCAAAATGAAGCATATATAGGTACTATGGTGCGCCATTTACCTTAAATCGGACGAAAATATATATGGGAGCTATATCTAAATATGAAACGATTTTCAGGAAACTTAACACACATCATTCTAGACCTAATTAATTACGCTGTGCCAAATTTTGTGCAGATCGAAAGATATTTAGGGACTATGGCGCACCATTTACCTTAAATCGGATGAAAAAATATATGGGAGCTATATCTAAATCTGGGCCGATTTCCAGGTAACTTAACACACATCATTCTAGACATAATTCGTTACGCTATGCCAAATTTCGTGTAAATCGAAAGATATGTAGTGACATTGGTACATCATTTACCTTAAATCGGACGAAAATATATATGGGAGCTATATCTAAATCTGGACCGATTTTTTTCCAATTTCAATAGGGTTCGTCCTTGGGCCAAATAAGTGACCTATGCCAAATTTCATCCAAATCGGATCATAAATGCTACCTGTACTTTGTTCACAATATACATGGACAGACAGACGGACGGACGGACATGCATAAATCGACTTAAAAAGTGATTCTATGCATATTCTAAAAAGGAACCATGTGTCTATCTCGGATCCTTTTGCCTGTTACAAACATATGCACAAAGACATAATACCCTGCACCACAGTGTGGTGAAGGGTATAAAAACGGTAAGGAAAGTAGAAAAGTCGGATGCGGCCGACTATATGATACCTCTTACCTAATTGGGAATATTCAAGAGATGCATTTGCAGGACCATTCAGATGAAATTGGACTAAATTAAATATGTGATTTGTGAAACGACATAAACCAATACATACATATGTCCTCGGCAACCTATGACAAATTCCATTTCATTAGGTCAGATTTAGAGTCGTTTTGGTATAATAGGACAAACATTTGGATTTGCATGCAATTTGGCATACGGTTTAAATGATGTGCGTTAAGTTTCGTGAAAATCAGTTCAGACATAGATATAGCTCCCATATAAAGATCGCATATTTAAATTCGTTCAATTTCATGTCAATGTTCCCTTGAAAAGGCGAGGTCTGTTACGATACATATGTAGAATACATGAAGGGTATCATATAGTCGGCCCAGTCTGACTTTACTACTTTCCTTACTGGGTTTCTTTTGCCTGTTACAAACATATGTACAAAAACATAATACCCTATACCACAGTGTATTGAAGGGTATAAATATATGGGTGATATACCTCAACAATAACCGATTTCATCCAAACATACCAGACTTTATTGCAGACCCATTTCTATACGTTGTGCATTATGTTGTGTCAATCGGACACACTTTAACTTTTTAAAATTGGTCGAATCTATATTTAAATCTGAACCAATTATAATAAATCTTGGCTCTCGTTAGGCTATCCTAACTTTAGTGCGATGTGCAAAATTTTTGGTAGGGAGATTTGCTACCCAATAACAAACGAAATCGGTTCGAAACATTTTCGCAATACCGAATAATAGAGATAGGAAATATAGGAGTTGCCATAAATGAGCTTCGGAGATATTCAATTAAAAGTATTTTTGGCTATAGAACCTAAACTAAAGACACCGATGAATGTAAAGGTTTTGGACCCGATTGACAAACGTAAAAAGAAAACGAAACAGGATCTATGGGCTATACCAAACAAGAGTTTCGAAGATTGAAGTGAATAGAAAATTATGGCATAAATGTATCTGAAGCGAATTACTCATCGTCACTGCATTGGGTAGGACATATATATGGAAAATATTTAAGGAAACTGAATTCCTGGATCGAACACTTCCTTCCGAATTATTGAATATATTGATTAAAATAGAAATCACAATCTCCCGTCGTTTAATATATTCTTATTTCTTACAGTTACACACATGGCTGCATTCCACTATTCTCCATACATATTTTAGGACATTTCAAAAGTTTAGCATTGCAAATAAAATCGAAAGGATTTCCTAAACAAAATTTAAGTTTCCTTGTAATATTTTAGGTCAAACATAATTGAATATTTCGAGTTATTCTGGTAGATGTGCTTAAAAGCAGCTAAAAATTGAAAAAAAAAAAAAATGAAAATAAAACGTTAAACTAAAGTACTACTTTTTTCACTACCAACTCGAAAAAAAGCCCCCAAAAAATATGCCACACATGTGTGCTGTGCGAAAGTTTCAGTTTTATTATTAAATTTTCAACTTTTTAATCCAATTTCTCATCCGTATTTTTTTTCGATAAAATTTCAAATTGTGTTTATGCTCGGCTGATTTTCGGTTCGTGAAAGTGGTTTTCTTGTTCATTGCAATGAAAAAAAATCCCAAAATTCTGCGAAGAATATGAAATATTCGGAACATTTAAAATTGTCGATAGAAAAGTTACTTCAGCTGTGTGCAAAAAAAAAAATGGAATTGAATTTATTAAGAACTCACATGTAAAGTGGGTCGGAGGTTGAATATGCAACAAAATAAAACGCATGCTTACATATGAGCGATTAAATATAAAATGTAGAGATCTTGAAAATAGTAATGTAACAAAAAAATGTATCCTTAAGAAATTAGCAAAACGCGACATGAATATGTTCAACGAAATTTCCACTTACAACCTATAATAACAAATTTCAGTCACTTAGGTTGCAAAATTCACCAAGCCTATACCCAACAATTAGAAAGGCTATTCAACAGACATTTAATCTCCAGTGAATATTTCGAGGTGTTGCAAACGTAGTGATAAATTTTAACGGAAATCCCAATATTCGGCATCTTGAAGCTTTCTTGGAGTTTGTTAAACATAAATTGCTGTACTTTGGTATTTCAGGTTCTCTCTGAGTAGCAAATCTTCCTGCTAAAAACTATCAATATTGGTCCACTTCTTAGGATGGTCCCCATATAACGCAACATCCGAAGTTTGGGTATTTGGGGATTTTACGCACTTGTATCGTCCAGATTGTCTGTAATATTATATTCAGGATTCTCATTGATCAGAAAATTTACATTAAATCGGACGAAACTGTATATGGGAGCTATATCTAAATCTGGACCGATTTTCACGAAACTTGGCAGAAGTCACTCTAGGCTCAATTCAGTACGTTATACCAAATTTTGACCAAATCGACAGATGTATAGGGTCTATGGTGCACCATTTATATTAAATCGGACAAAAATATATATAGGAGCTATATCTACATCTGAACCGATTTTTCCCAAGGCTCAATTCAGTACCTTATACCAAATTTTAAGCAAATCGGCAGATATATAAGGTCTATGGTGCACCATTTATATTAAATCGGACGAAAATATATATATGAGCTATATCTAAATCTGAACCGATTTTTCCCAATTTCAATAGGGTTCGTCCTTGGGCCAAACAAATGAGCTGTGCCAAATTTCATCCAATTCGGATCATAAATGCGACCTGTACTTTGTTTACAATTTAACACCAACAGACGGACAGACGGACGGACATGCATAAATCGACTCAGAAAGTGATTCTATGCATATTCTCAAAAGGAACTATGGGTCTATCTCGTTTCCTTTTGCCTGTTACAAATATATGCACAAAGACATAATACCCTGTACCACAGTGTGGTGAAGGGTATAAAAACAATAACGTCAATCTAGTCTCATTTCGATACGTTGTACAAAATTTCGTGTCAATCCGACAAACAATAGGAGTTTTGATCACGATTACATAAAATCGGACGAAAACATATATGGGAGCTACATGTAAATCTGAACCGATTTGCACGAAAATTAGCACACATTATTCTAGACTCAATTCAGTGTGATATGTAAAATTTCGTGAAAATCAATATATATATATATATATATATATATATATACACACTTTGTTGTATCATTTACCTCAAGTCGGACGAAACTATATATGGGAGCTATATCTAAATCTGAACCAATTTTTCCCAATTTCAACACACATTCGTCCTAGGGCCAAATGAGCTGTGCCAAAATTCATCCAATTCGGGTTATAAATGCGACCTGTACTTTGTTTACAATTTAAAATCAACAGACGGTCGATCATGCATTAATCGACTCAGAAAGTTACTATGTGCATATTCTCAAAATTAACGTTTTGACTGTTATAAACATATGCACAAGGACATAATACACTGTACCACATTGTGGTAATTGTCTTTAAGTCAAGGAAGAAATTCATTCCAAGCCTTGGGAATACCAAAAATAGGGATACTGTTATATTTATAATTTGCCAAATAAAATATCAAATTTGACCCTACTGACACCGGTGGAAAAATGTGTCGTTCTTTCTCTAATTTTATTTAAGCCTATCCTCCGTCAAATAAAACGGAACACATTTGTTATATTTCCCAGAAATGGAAAAACTATAACCAATTATTGATAAATCAAACAATAACAACGACCGTAAACCTTCCATAAAATAAAAACGAAATACCATCAAATGTAATCATTAGAGTGATGTCAATGTCAGTTCGATCAACGTACGAATGGTCGATTTCAAGTGAAATGTCCCTTGTCATAGTTTGCGGATATCGGTAAGGATTTCCCACACCTTTTATTTATAATTAACAAACATCTGATAATATTCCCACAAATAATATCATTCATATCAATTCAGTGGTCAACTTGTTTCTGTTGTTATTTCGCTCTTCTTCTTCCTTCATATTTTCGTTCAGAGGAAAAAACTGAAATCCTATCTAACCACTGGCAATGTGTGGGTAGTTTAATATACAGTTTGGGTGTGTGTGTGTGTGCGAGCGCTGGGGTTAGCGAAGTTATATGAATCTGATCTGCAACATGTTGGGGTTTTCTCACTACCCGCCCTTCAGCATTACAACACAACACAGCATCATTGAGGGTTACATTGATGGGTTTTATTTTTTTCCGAAGAATCTGTAGAAAGAGCAACAATGTCCGATTGACCAATACTCAGGCGGCCATCAGAAATAACATAGTCGTCATCATTCCGATAGTCATGTGAAAAACTTATTCATATGTGAAATGGAAAAAATATAATCACATACTAGCACAAGAACAACTACAACAGCCGCAGCAAGCCAAGACAATTTGCGGAGGGCATACAGATGAAAAAAGAATACATTTAGAGTAACCCCATATATCTGTATATGCATGGAATGGGATATTCTTAAAATTCAATAAATATTTATGAGCTTTACAACAACAACAACTACCACTACAAATAAAAACAACAAGGGAAAATATAAATAAAAAATATATAAAACAAAAACAAATAAAAATGAAAAAAGAATAAGTCCTGACAATCAACCGCATTACTATCACCAGCGTATGAGTCGTCGTATTGGTCACATATGGAATTACTTAAGTTGATATTGAAGAAAATATATTTCACACAGATACACAGCCACATGCACACAATATGAAATGAACAAAAAACTTCATTCATGAAGAGATTTGTACGTATTTGTTTCAAATGGAAACCAATTCTTATGTTTCTCTTCTTTAAGAAGGGACGATTTCAAAGTAAGCCGATGCATTTTTTATTTAATGTAGATATTTAATTCATATTACATCATATTGCTAAGTAAAATATAATTTATGAATAATATATAAATCACTAACAAGTCGACATCGAGATTTCGAAAGTACAGCTCAACTTATGTTCTGTTTATACCCTTCACCACACTGTTGTACAGGGTATTATGTCTTTGTGCATATGTTTGTAACAGGCAAAAGGAAACGAGATAGACACATGGTTCCTTTTGAGAATATGCATAGAATCATTTTCTGAGTCGATATATGCATGTCCGTCCGTCTGTCTGTCCGTCCATGTTAAATTGCCAACAAAATACAGGTCGGATATTTGATTCGAATGGGATAAAATTTGACACAGCTAATTTATTTGGCCCAAGGACGACCCCTATGAAATTGGAAAAAATCGGTTCAGATTTAGATATAGCTCCCATATATATTTTCGTCCGATTTTATGTAAATGGTGCACTAAAGTCCTTATATATCTTTCGATTTGCACGAAATTTGGCATAGCGAACTGAATTAAGTCTAGAATGATATGTGGTAAGTTTCGGTTCAAATTTCGATATAGCTCAAACATATACATTCGTCCGATTTTATGCAAATGCAGCCATAGCTTCCATATGGATTTCGAACGAAATTAAATATTTAACATCGCGGAGTATCGAATAGTGTGTCTCGATTTTCTTATAAATCGTTTTCCATAAATTTGTCTCATGGTACGCAGACGACTCGAAATCTGCCCAAATGAAATTAAATTTATCATATGTTGTAGATAGACATGAGTATGTTCCTTCGAGGGAACATTTACATGCAATTGTAAGGATACATATGGGAAATTACAAAATTCTTTTAAAATTCCATTAAAAAAATTTTGAAAAATTGTTTTTCGAGCACATTTATGATTTTTGGTACATAGGTTAAGAAAAATATGCTGATACGAAATCTGTTCGCGTTCACAAATTCGGATGCTGCGCACAAAAGTTATAGCGGTTTTAAATCTAGTATTTCAAATATAAATTAAATGGATTCCTATTTGTTGTAGTTCGCGAATTTCTTCACAAATGGTTACACACATTTGATTTCTATGCATACTTGTCAAATCACATTGAAATACGGTATAGTAGTCGCGAAAAACAAATAGAAGCATGAAGATATCTGAAAATAAAATAAATTAGTTTTTTAATTAAATCGAAATGTTTTTTTGAATTTTCGATTTTTTCTAGTATGGTTAAGGGACGACGCTTTTTTCTTCAAATTCTTTTAGATGATTGTTAAATATCGGTATATTCATCTGATAACAGTTTCGACTGTAAAAATGGCTAAATATATTGCAGTTACAATACATAAAAATTATCAATATTTAAAAGCATGCAAAAACCCTAAAAATGGCTAAAAATCACGCAACGTGCATACGATTTTTATGCGCATCCGATTTCAGTAATCTCCTATAAAAATACACAAAAGGACACATATTTTAAAAGCATCGGTTAAGAACCGCGGATGTGCCTCCACAATCGATTTTTTATAAAATACGCATATTATTTGCGTATCGATATATTTACGCACCAAATTTTCGTCTTTGGGACCCAATTGCAAAGAAGCTACGGTGAGCACATTCATGAGATATACACTAAACGAAGAAAATCACGAGTTCTACAATCCTATAATCAGTTTAGTCCATTATCTGGATGCGCATCCTAATTATAAGATCAAATAATTCAAAAAACACCGAAAATCCGGCTACAAAATTTCAGCATCCTTTTTGGGTGGATGCAGTGATTTTATCGAAAAATCATACATTAGAACCATATTGTCCATGGGGTATTCTGCAACTTAGTCACTGATCACATATGCGTGCGTTGTGTAGTTTAGCCACAAATCAGGAACGAACACAAAAAAACTCGTTGGCTTCAACATATGTTCACCCATTTTTTTTACATTACCACCATCACAGCTTCCACCAAACTTATTATTTATAACCAATATTTTAAGATTCTGACAAGAACACTTCATTTTACAGAAATGAATTTTAATTATATGCAATATGTTCATATTTCGCGAGTTATAACCTTGCAAACCTCAGCTTCAAGGAATTTAAAAGATTTTTGTAATTTCCCATATGTACAATATACCCACAGTGGTGAAGGGTATCATATAGTCGGCCCAGTCCGAATATACTACTTTCCTTACTGGTTTTTATACCCTTCACCACACTGTGGTACAGGGTATTATGTCTTTGTGCATATGTTTGTAACAGGCAAAAATAATCGAGATAGACCCATGGTTCCTTTTGAGAATATGCATAGAATCACTTTCTGAATCGATTTATGCATGTCCGTCCGTCCGTCTGTCCGTCTGTCCATGTTAAATTGCAAACAAAGTACAGGTCGCATTTATGATCCGATTTGGATGAAATTTGGCACAGCTCATTTGTTTGACCCAAGGACGAACCCTATTGAAATTGGGAAAAATCGGTTCAGATTTAGATATAGCTGAAAATCGGTTCAGATTTATATATAGCTCCCATATATAGTTTCGCCCGATTTACGGACTTTAGGCCCTGAAAATCTTTCGATTTGCACGAAATTTGGCATAGCGTACTGAATTGAGCCACGAAAGATGTGTGCCAAGTTTCGTGAAAATCGGTTCAGATTTAGATATAGCTCCCATATATAGTTTCGGCCGATTTTTGGTAAATGGCGTACCAAAGTCCCTATATATCTTTCGATTTGCACGAAATTTGGCATAGCGCACTGAATTAAGTCTAGAATGATGTGTGCAAAGTTTCGTGAAAATCGGTTCAGATTTAGATATAGCTCCCGTATATATCTTCCTCCGATTTAAGGTAAATGGTGTACCAAAGTCCTTATATATCTTTCGATTTGCATGAAATTTGGCATAACGTACTGAATTGAGGCTAGAATGATGTCTGCCCAGTTTCGCGAAAATCGGTCCAGATTTAGATATAGCTCCCATATATAGTTTCGTCCGATTTCAAGTTAATGGTGCCCCAAAGTCCCTATATATCTTTCGATTTGCAGGAAATTTGGCATAACGTACTGAATTGAGCCTAGAATGATGTCTGCCCAGTTTCGAGAAAATCGGCCCAGATTCAGATATAGTTTCGTCCGATTTCATGTAAATGGTGCACCAAAGTCCCTATATATCCTTCGATATATTTGGATAGAGCTTCCACATATATTTTCGCCCGATTTTAAGTAAATTGGACATCAAACTCTTCATGCTAGTCAGGTTGACATCAAATTTTGCACAACGTACAAAATTGAGCATAGAATTACGTAGTTGCGTTTTCTAGAAGTACAGACATAGCCCAACAGATAACCTATTTATATTTGATTGAAGTCGATTTATATAACTTATGGATATATAGGTAGATTCACATTTAGATAAATATCACATATTTTATTTCATCCAATTTCATGTTAATAGTCCTGTTTAATATATCCATAGTGGTGAAGGGTATCATATAGTCGGCCCCGTCCGACTTTACTACTTTCCTTACTGGTTTTCTTAATGTGTACGTAGGCCATTCGCCTGTTGGTATTCTAACAGGTACTTCAAATTAATTTTCAATACCATATAGAACTATACTACGGCGAATGTTTTGGAAAGTGTTCCGATATAAGGAAAGAGGCCCATTGGGGTCTGCGTTATACTGTTACGATTTTCGATGTATTTACTTAAGGGGTTATGAAAGAGTAAACCAGTACCAATCTTTTTTTTATGAGTATACACAATCTTAAATTACAGCGATATCGATTGGAATATGTTCATGAATCCATGCAATTCAGAAAGGTATAATGTGACGCCCCTCAGATCAAATTTTTAACATTAATATGAAATGTGAACCTTTTATTTCCTCCGCTATAAGGTGTATATTAAACTTGTCTTTGCGTTTGCAACAAATCGAAATATTTACCGGAGACCCCATAAAGCAGGGACGTTTATTTCAATAAAATTACGTTTGCAAATTTACGTCCGGCCCGGGTTTCTTGTATCGCATATTCAGATTTAGCAAAACGTATACAGTTAAGAGGCCTTGAGACAATTTTATTGTGTAAAATGGAAGACATCGCCTCGGGGGAAAGTAAAGCCTCTTGAATACTGTCGTTAGACGTAAACTTAGATAATTTTTGGAGAGTACGCCAAAAAATGCGCGCAGAATACAGAACGAGTTAATAGAAATAATTGGGGCTAATATGTCCAGAAGTCTATTGTTGAAGAAGTGAAAAATTGTGTATTCTTTTCGTTTTTAGCGGTGCAAGGTGCGGATCCTTGCCAAGGATGTGACAGCCCGTCTCACATGTCCGACAATAATAAGAGTGCAGACCATTATAAAATAAAAACCAGTAAGGAAAGTAGTAAAGTCGGACTGGGCCGACTATATGATACCCTTCACCACTTTGGGTATATTTTACATATGTATGCTAACAGACGACGCGTTTTGTTATAAATCTATATCTGAACCGATTTCATGGAAACTTGCCAGACACTAATTTATACAACATCAGTACGATGTGTCAATCGGCCTAGATATGGATACTTTCACGAAACATAGCAACATCATTCTAAACTTCATTCAGTACCCTATAACAAAATTCGTGCAAATTGAAAGATACCTAGGGTCTTTGGTGCACCAATTACCTTAAATCGGATGAAAATACATATGGGAGCTATACCTAAATCTGAACCGATTTTCACGAAACTTTCCACACATCATTCTATACTTAATTTAGTACGTTGTACCAAATTTCGTGCAAATCGAAATATATATAGGGACTATGGTACACAATTAACCTGAAATAGGACGAAGATATATATATGCTAGCTATATCTAAATCTTAACCGATTTCCACGAAACTTGGCAAACATCATTCCAGACTTTATTCATTTCGATATGCCAAATTTCGTGCAAATCGAAAGATATTTAGGGACTTTGATACACCATATTCCTTAAATCGGACGAAAATATATATGAGAGCTATATCTAAATCGGAACCGATTTTCACGAAAATTAACACACGTTATTCTAGACTATGTTCACTACGCTATACCAAATTTCGCGCAAATCGAAAGGTATTTATGGACTTTAGTGCACCATTTACCTAAAATCGGGCGAAAATATATATGGGAGCTATATCTAAATCTGACCCAATTTTCTCGAAACTTAGGCATTCTAGGCTTAGTTCAGTACGCTGTGCTAAATTTCGTGCAAATCGTAAGATATTTAGGGACATTGGTGCACCATTTACCTTAAATCGGACGAAAATATATATGGGAGCTATATATAAAAACCTGAAGCGATTTTCACGAAACTTAGCACACATCATTCTAGACATAATTCTTTGCGCTGTGCCAAATTTCGTGCAAATCGAAAGATATATAGGGACTTTGGTACACCATTTACCTTAAATCGGACGAAAATATATATGGGAGCTATACTAAATCGGAACCGATTTTCACGAAACATAACACACGACATTCTAGACCAAATGCAGTACGCTGTGCCAAATTTCGTGCAAATCAAAAGATATTTAGGGACTTGGTGCACCATTTACCTTAAATCGGACGAAAATATATATGGGAGCTATATATAAATCTGAAGCGATTTTCACGAAACTTAGCACACATCATTCTGGACCTAATTCAACACTCTATGCCAAATTTCGTGGAAATCGAAAGATGTATAGGGACTTTGGTACACCATTTTCCTTAAATCGGACGAAAATATATATGGGAGCTATACTAAATCGGAACCGATTTTCACGAAACATAACACAC
Organism: Musca vetustissima; assembly: GCF_032173495.1. Lineage (NCBI taxonomy): Eukaryota > Metazoa > Arthropoda > Insecta > Diptera > Muscidae > Musca > Musca vetustissima. Next base: position 761 of record NW_026881634.1, on the reverse strand, counting down.
GTCATTCTAGACCAAATGCAGTACGCTGTGCCAAATTTCGTGCAAATCGAAAGATATTTAGGGACATTGGTGCACCATTTTCCTTAAATCGGACGAAAATATATATGGGAGCTATATATAAATCTGAAGCGATTTTCACGAAACTTAGCACACATCATTCTGGACCTAATTCAACACTCTATGCCAAATTTCGTGGAAATCGAAAGATGTATAGGGACTTTGGTACACCATTTTCCTTAAATCGGACGAAAATATATATGGGAGCTATACTAAATCGGAACCGATTTTCACGAAACATAACACACGTCATTCTAGACCAAATGCAGTACGCTGTGCCAAATTTCGTGCAAATCAAAAGATATTTAGGGACTTTGGTGCACCATTTACCTTAAATCGGACGAAAATATATACGGAACTATATCTTAATCTGAACCGATTTTCCCAATTTCAATAGGGTTCGTCCTTGGGGCAAATAAGTGACTTGTGCCAAATTTCATCCAAATCGGATCATAAATGCGATCTGTACTTTGTTTACAATTTAACATCTACAGACGGACGGACGGATGGACGGACATGCATAAATCGACTCAGAAAGTGATTCTATGCATATTCTCAAAAGGAACCATGTGTCTATCTCGTTTCCTTTTGCCTGTTACAAACATATGCACAAAGACATAATACCCTGTACCACAGTGTGGTGAAGGGTATTATGTCTTTATTATAATTTCTGCGGTAGTTCTTTTCACTCTTTAAAACCAGTA
>NW_026881633.1:0-35121 GCF_032173495.1 Musca vetustissima | reverse complement strand
AATATATAATTTCAACGAAACCTGTTAGAGATTAGTTTATACTAACTTTAGTACGTGTTGCAATGTTTATACAAAGTTCAGTAAATTGCACTATAGGTAATTTGTCCTGTTTTTGAGGCAAAAAGTAATAACAGCGGTGTTAAACGATTTTTTGACTTTTTAAATGATTTATATTTCAGATTTCTACAGTGGAAATATAACGGATATAACGAACAACGATTAGGGTAGTGAAAACGATTAGAATAGTAAGTTAAAAAAAATCGACCCGCGATTAGATATTTAAAAGAATAATTATTACAATAATGTATGTTTTTGCAGAATTCATTAATAATTAATTCGGTACCCATCATTAATATGTAAAAGTGAGATAAAACCATGCTTACTACAGTCGAACATGATATATTGAACAACATTTTTTCGTAAGACACTTTTTTATTTTTAATCAATGCTGAAAAAGTTGATGGTGGTTGTTTTGATTGTGGTTGTCAAAAGATCAGACAAATTCAAACATTTTAGTAAAATTCTATCTAAAATGACTTATGTGTAAAAAATAAACACATTTATTTTATAGTCAACTATGTACATTTTCAATCGTTATACAAACGCTTTAACAAATATTATATATTAAAAAAAACAGCACACATCACCGTCAATACTCCCCAAGTTCAATTTTTATGTTTATGCTTTGTATTTTGCGGTTACAAACGTTTAAAAATAAGTTTTAATTTTTAAAATTTTTTTCAAAGTGTAGTAGAGTTTGGCTACGATTTACGCCGATTTAAAGACACTGTTACGAAAAAAAATCTTACAGAATTACAAATTTTGACATGTTTTCTTTTTAATGCCATCAAAAAGGATATTATTTTTCAAATTTGAAAAAATTACTTTTTGCCTAAAAAACTGTCCAAATTACCTATAGTGCATTGTAAAAAAATCTGTGCCAATCGGCTAAACATTGGGAGTTTGGTGGACTATTTATATTAAAGCGGACGAAAATTTATGGGAGCTATATCAAAATCTGAACGGATTTCAACAAAACTTCGCATACGTCATCCTGTACTGTACGTCATTAAGCTGTGCGAAATTTTGCCTTAAGCTGAATAGCCTTAGGAGTTTGGTGCACTATTAAAAAACGGATGAACATATATAAATGGGAGCTGAATCTGAACCGATTTCAAAAAACTTCGCGGATGTCAACCTGCAGTAATTTCAGTGCGCTGTACAAAATTTTGCTAAATCGGACAAATATTGGGAGTTTGATGCACTATTTACATAAAATCGGACGAAATTATATATGGGAGCCTGTTACAAACATATGCACAAAGTCATAGTACCCTGAATTACAGAGTGGTGAACGGTATAAAAAGGAATTTCTTACAAATAATGCGCAAAAATAGAATAAGAGTTTGTGTCAGTAAAGATGTTCAGAGAAATGTGACCACACCAAGCCACTTAAACAGACAATTTACTATTGGAAAATGCAAAATTATTTGCCAATATACAGGGTTATCCATTTATTGTTTTCAGAAGTATGGCATACTATGTTGTTGAACCAACATTTTTTCTTTTCAATTAAAAGTCTAACATTGATGAAAATCGATGTCTAGCTATCTCGAAACGCATATAAATTATCAAAACCTTTTACAAAAATGGTGTTTTTGTCACAACCACATATGGGACTAGTTAAACCTTCAACTCTTAAGCATTTAAAAACCAACATACTTCAAGTTATAAAAAAGTGGTCGAAAATTGCCTCAAAAGAAGAAGAACAGGAACGTTAATTTAAATAGTAAGTTCCGACAATTATTTTTCTGCAAATGACTGTCAAAAATATTACCAGATTACCTTTCAGGGTATTTAAAGGATGTATAATGTTGACTAGTCTATAGAACAGAGTTTCACAAGACTTTCACTTCTTGCATACTCAAGAATATACTTATACCACTCTTTACTTAATCGTTTAAAGCTCAATATCGAACTTGTCATAACAGATCCTACATCTATAGTGGAGACTTTCCTTACAGTACTACCCTGAATAGATAGCTCTCTAGGTCAATAGCTTGATCAGATGTGAATGCCCAAAACAAGACGAAATTGTTTTCATAAAACTGGACTCATTACGCTGTGTCGGATGTTTTTAGAGACTTTAAGCGGTGAAATTGAACATCGAACTCATATTAATAAAAATGTAGATTATTTTGGATGAAATTCTTAACATAATTAAACCTTTTTCGGAAGAGGCATTATAAAATATTTACTTTTTCAAGTAAGTTTTGAAGACAATAAAGACGGTTTAACTAAAATAAATGATATCGAAAAAATAATGTGTCAATACCGCCGAAATTCCGATATTTATTAGTATTACAACTGTATAGCAAATATGTGTATTCAAATTTGTTTAAAGGATATATTTCTGTTGTTAACCCTTAAACCAGCGGAATTTATAAATGTGTTCTCAGAATTACATAAAACCATACCAATATTATAGCAAAGTATTTTTTAGAAATAAATACTTTACTTTTTTAAATAAATAAAGCTTTCAATATCGTCTTAGTGGTTTATGGGATAAATAAAGAGTATGGAGATTATGTGTGGAAATTCTTGTTTTATCTGTCTAAACTATAAGTTTTGAACATAAGGACCAAATAAATCAAGACGAAATTCAACTTATAAGTCATAGGCATGCTTTGTTTTTTATTTTATACACAATATTGAAATTTATTTGAAATAATTGTAAAAAGTATGAAATTAAAATAGGGGAGCAAACACACACACAGACACAACTGTTACAGACAGGACACGCATAAAATACTTAAGAGTTAGACATTAGAGGACGAAAATTTTTTCGGTTTAGTTTAGAAACATATAAACACATTTAGAGGTGAAGAAGAAGAAGATTAGAAACCATAAATATTTGAGGACAACGATAAATGGATCACAGACATGAGAAATGAAATGATGAAATATATGAAAACATAAATAAATAATTCGCCATGTACATTCAAAAAACTGAGTGTGATCGGAATGTTCCAGCTACAGTTTGAAATAGAATGGATGGTGGTTGGGTGGTGGATTTTGGATGGGTAGTGGATGAGAAAATGCCTTCAACTATAATATTTTCATTTTTTTTGTTTTGTTATAAAATTCCATTTGATTATTATCGAGTTTTAGTTATTTTGTTTTTTTTCGTTTTCTCTATTAATATTAGTTAACAATTACAAACAACAAGAACAACAACTATATTCATATGTATGTATATTTGACAAATCAAGGAAAGAAAAAAGTAAATGATATTATTACAGAAATATTGTGCCGAAATTATTTTGATTACAGAATGAAATTGAAACCAAAACCATAATGAAAGAAAAAAGAAATATTAAAAAATAAATAAATATTTTACAAAACAATAAATATTTTTAAATAAAAAAAAATAAAGTATTTTTGTAGATTTGTTTTTATTTTATTTCTTTCTTTTTTGCAGTGTTTTTGTATTTTTGGTTTAGAATAGAAGGCCTAAAAATAGTTATTTTTTTGATTTTAGAAAGACCTAATCATTAGCGATTTTTATTAAATTTTGCTCCGCAAATGTTAGATTTTATTTTCACAGAACCAATATTTTTCTCACATTTAATGAAAAACAAAAAAGAATATTCAAATAAAAATTAAACTTTTGTACAAAAACAAATAAAACATTAGAGAATATTCATTGCAAGAAAAAAATAACAAAAGAACAGAAAGAAATCCTTAGATACTGTACAGTACTGAGTGACTGAATTATTTGTTTACAGGAAAAAAAATATTTTGTAAATTAATATATTTTTGTTTTGATTTTATTTTGTACAAAGAAAAAAATAGAGTTAAGAATTTTTGTTTTTGTTTTCGATTTTTTTTTTTGGAATTAAATGGAAAATTGAATACTTTTACTTACTCTTTCCTTGGGGACCACGTGGTCCAGCCATACCAGGCATCATGTTGTCGCGCGGCGGTGGTGGAGGTCCTCTAGCACCCGGCCCTTGACCTCTGCCCCTTTGACTGGCCAAGCCACCGCGTCCTGCAGGGCCACCACCTTGCATCATTTGATTACTATATGTGTCGGGCGCCTCGGCTAAGAAATTCGATGGCACTAGGCCACGAACACCATCCAATTCGCCCATATAGAAACCATCTTCATCCATATCACCATACACAAGTATGATTTCACCCGTTTTGAAACTTAATTCCACTTGCTGATTGTTTTTATCAAAATTCGTTTTCGTTGGGGAAAAACAAAAAACAGATGCAATTAAATGTATACCGTTATGTATGTAAAACAGATAAAGAATGAAATCTCATTAAGTAGCACAAGAAGAAGAAGAATCATTTCTTTTTGCAGAAAAAAAAACAAAATAAAATATTCAAGCGTTGTTGTTACTTTTTTGTAATAAATTAAGCGATCGTGTGGTAGGCACTGTTGGTAGGTGGCGGTGGTGGTAGTTGTAGGTCTCCATGGGTAGTCTAGCGAACGAAGAGGTTATTTTTATATTTTTTCGGTTATTATAATAAGGTTGTGGTTTTGAGTACTGGATTTCGTTGTGTACAATTATTACTATATAGTTGTAATTAACTTATTATTTTGTTTAGAAATAAACATCTATCTGGTTTTATTTATAATTATTTCCTGGATTTGTTTTTTTAATATAGGGAATAGGTTAGAACGTGGACCATTCTAATTTTTGTCGCCTTTAACGTTTATATTTCAGGCATTAACCTCAACATTACAGGAAGCTACCAGGAAGCAGGAAGCGGATGAACTCAAGAAGTACAAAGCCGTTGTTATTGCCTTACAGGAAATGCGATGGAAAGGGACTCCATGAAGAAACATCCAACAACGGCATGAGGTTGATTGACTTCGCGGCAGCAAAAAACATGGTAGTTAGCAGCACCAAATTCAAGCATCTCGATATACACAAGGCCACTTGGATTTCTCCCGATCAAGCAACGAGACGAAATTGATCAATTTATGATAGACGGAAGGCATTCGTACAATATTTTAGACGATCGATCGATACGAGGAGCGAATATCTGGGCAGCGTATAGGGACAGACAGTTGCAACACGTAACGTGATGGATAATTTTGGATAATTTTCAGAAAACAGAAGAAAGAACAAGAAAATCGTGAGCGTGAGCAAATCGAAGACTTTGGTGCAGGCATATCCTCCTGTAGAGAAGAAGAAGAAAACCTGGTGACAGATACAGATAGCGTGCATTTTGAAAAGCTTCTGGTATCAAATAGCTGCGGTGAAGAAGATACCCCAGAACCAATAAGAGATGACGATATAGAGTGTATTCCACCTAGCCAAGATGAGGTCAGAGTAGCAATTAATCGGCTGAACTATTCAAGACCAGTGGTCAGATGATGGTCAGGAGTATGCACCAGCTCATTTCTACAATTTGGCTAGAGGAATGCATGCCCAATGTTTGGAACTTCAGCATCCTTTGTCCCGTGAACAAAAAAGCAGACAAGAGATATGTGCCAATAAAAGGCTATCCAGCGTGCTATGTGAAAGAAGCCAATGATCAATGACATTATTGGACCATACCAATGCGGCTTCAGGCGTGGTAAATCCACCATTGATCAGATGTTCACTCTTCGCCAGATCCTGGAAAAAACCCCACGAAAAACACATCGACACATTCCACCTATTCGTCGACTATAAAACCGCATTTGACAGCTCTATCCGTTCAGAGGTATTTTTGCGTTTGGTATTCTTGCAAAATTAATAAAAAGGAGTCTGCCAAGTGGGACTGGCAGTAAATGGTGAAAAGATGAACGATTTTATATACCTCGTTACCGCCTTATGCAAAACTAATAACATCATCTTTGAAATCCGGAAGAGAATAGTGTTGGTCAACAGATGCTACTAAGGTCTGAGTAAGCAACTCAAGCAAGGCCACCTCTCGCCAGACCAAACTCACACTCTACAAGACATTGATTGTACCCGTGGTGTTGTATGGATCTGGAGCATGGGTACTTGCGCAAGCAGATGAGGCAGCTGTTGGAGTGTTTGAGAGATAAATTCTTCGGAAGATCTTTGGGCCGATTTGCGTCGACGGTGAATATCGCCTTCGAATGAACCATAAGCTATACCATCTATTCTCGGACATCGACATTGTCAGACAGATCGGTGGCTATGCCATCTTGTGAGAATGGATGAAGATGACCCAGCTCAAAAGGCATATAAAAGCGAGCCAAGTGATGGTTCACGCAGAAGGGGAAGACAACATATCGGAAAATGGTCTTTCAAATTGGATGAGATTTTACGAAGAATAAATAAACAAAAAATATTTTGTTCGAATCAAAATATATGTGCACAATACTATAATTAATTTTTCTGAACGTTATTTTGTGTTTTTAACCTGATCTAATTGATTTTTCGCAATATCAATTTTTGACAGTATATAACATATATATTTGGGCCCCATTCGTACCTGGAAAACCGGAAACATGACCTCTCAGTTCATTAACATATCCCAATGGTATTAAGACTGCTTTCAAGGGAATATTTCAACGAAGGGCCTACGTTTTAGACTTCCTTAGACATATTTGCCATGCCGTCCCCGCAGATCAAGTTATTGGTGCACAATTATGTTTTCAATTCTTCGAATATGTAAATGACAAATATCGTATGCGTTCACACTAAATTGGCAGATAACATAATAAGCCTATACTTACTCGACATCGAGCATTGGAATCTGGTCATAGGGAATTTGGAAGTGAATTTCACTTACTCTGTGAAACATCACAAAATTGAACCTTTAAAATGACACGAGAGCCAACATAGGTTACCATTTGGTTTGGATTATCTTGTAATCTGAAAGTTTCTTGCTGGTTCTGGAAAGAACTTCGTATACATTTCTTAGGGTCCATAAATAATTATAAATAAAACCATAACTTTTGAATATAAAATTGTTATAAAAATTATTTAAGACATTTAATAGTTTAGTACAGGGTTGCCCTTATTCGACGGACCCATCTGGCAACGCCATAACTTTTGACAGAGATGTCACATCGCTTAATGACATACAGCGTTTGAAGCGTCAGTCCAATACACGTCACGCGAGCTCTCTGAAATAGTTGAAATTTACATTCAACAGAAGAAGTCAATTGTGAAAACTCAACGTGCTTTTAAAACATTAAAAAATGTGAGAAGTGCGCCTTCTAAGAACACCATTAAGCATTTATACGAAAAATTTTCGACTGGTAAGGCTCTTTCTAATCCGAAGAGGCCATATAAAAGTCGACCAAGGCGATCGGCCGAGAATATCGCTGCCGTACGAGCCAGTGTTGAGAGGTCCTCAAGAACATCCCAAAAACGCCGTTCTCAGCAGTTGGGCATGGCTCGGTCCACTTTACAACGGATTATTCGCATTGATTTGCATTTGTTCCCGTACAAAATTCAATTGACGCAAAGAATGTTGCCTGCGGACAAGCCTCGTCGATTGGAATGGGCCCAAAGAGTCATCGAAATGGCCGAAGATGACGAGCAATTTTGGAACAAAATTATCATGTCCGATGAAGCCCATTTCACATTGAATGGGACCGTAAATAAGCAAAATTGCCGTTTTTACGCCACTGAAAATCCTCAGGAGATTCAAGAAGTGCCTCTTCATGATGAAAAAGTCACAGTTTGGTGCGGCGTTAGTGCGAAAACGGTCATTGGGCCGTTTTTCTTCCAAAATGAAAATGGCCATGCTGTTACCATCAATCAGGAGCGTTATCGCGACATAAGCAAAAACAGCACAATACGTCATCAACGCCAGAGGCGGCCATTTGAGAGATATCATATTCAAAAATTGATGTAAACAAATCTACTTGGAACAAATTAAATGATTAACATTGCCAACCGCCAAATTTTTATTTTTTTCTTTGATTTAAAAAAAACATGGGTCCGTCGAATATGGGCAACCCCGTATATACTCAATAAATATTAATGATTGAGAAGATTTTGGACACTTATTTGGATCTAGCAATATATACACACACAGAAGAAGGCTATAATTCCAAAATTTGTTTTTCAAATTGCTATTTTTTTTCATTACGAAAACAAACTCACATTACGACGTCGTGGTGGTATGTCTTGGGCAAATGTTGGCACAAGACTATCAAGGAATCCCCCAAATAGACCTCCTCCTCCTCCTCCACCCATTTTAGCAGCCTTACGCTATATTGATATATAGAATACGCACACGCACACACATATAGATATGCACATACTAAAATAAATACACACACTCACACAAACAAAAAACATAGACATATACTTACTTCCGCATCCACATTCGGACTTAGCTCTTGTGGATCGTAGTCGTAGAGGGCAATCATACGTTTAACGGGCATATTCGCGTATATATCACCCCAACGATCGCGACTAACATTGCGCATACTTTGCTGGGTGCCCACCTGACCGGGCATAACTTGTGCAGTGCCGCCAGGTTGTTGTGGCATTTGACCCATTTGGCCGGTGCCATCATCAACCTCCGTCACCATATTATGAGGTACATAACCGCGACGACCGCGCAATTCGCCCCAATAAAAACCATCGGCATCCTTGTCACCATAAACCTAAATAATCGCAAAATGGGAAATATAGAATAAATATCGATTAAATAAACACATAATTGAATTTCAAGGACCACATAACGAAGGCGGTGCTGATGATGGCTTCGGAGGGAATGCCATTCTCAGCATTTGAACACAGTTGTATTTTATTTTATTTAATTTTTTTTGTAATACGAAAGAATGAAAGAAACATAGATATGATGCAAAGTATCAAATACAGAACAAGGTGAACGAACAATCGAAAAAAATAGTTACACTAATCTAATGTATAGGTGGTTATATATAGATAAACTATGTATGTATATATTTGTTATATAATATTGTTTATAGGTATATATAGAGATAGGTATATATGCTGATAGGTAGGTAGGTGGGTAATTATAATAAATCTTCATTACAACAACTAATCGTTTTCTAGGGTTACTAACATCTAAAATGGGTTGGCGGCTGGATGACAGGATGAATGGTAGGTTGAAGGGATTTATCTGATATTGTTGGTGGTGGTGATAGTGATAGTTTCTATTGTTTTTTTTTCTTTTAAAATGTATGTAAGGGGAATTTCACAAGTGTGACTAATAATGATTCGACAATACACAACTAATTTGTTTATGAAATCAATTAAATTGTTGTAAAAACAAATCGAATTATGTGAATTGTAAAGCTAACCGATCGAACTAAATGTTGAAACCACCAATTATTACAATTTTTTGTTTGTTTATTTTTTCAATTAAATTACAGTTGATGTTTTTTTTTTTAAAGCGGGTTCAAACACTTTTTTGGGGTTGACCACATGGTGACTATAAATTTTTCGGGTTTTTATAGGGTTTTCCGGTTTCTAATCTTACCTTGGATTATTCGTTTAGACCGGGGGGCACTCGAACTTACTTTGGCTGATGGCTGATCAACTACAATCTTCATGTCATTACATAAATTGCATCAAATTAACATTCATTCCAAGTTTTGAGGATTATACAAAATTTACTGAGAGAATGTGTGTAAGTGCTTGCTAAGATTTATTAAAAATTTAATTGAGTGGTGAAAGAGCCTCTTTCAACACCTTTCATTTATGAGTACATAACTTTTAATATCCTCAGCCGTATGGCTAATATGGCATCGGGGCATTGGGGTTGATTTACAAATGTCCGTCCGTCTAGCTGGTCCGATACCTCTCGAAAGGAATAATCGAATTCATCTAAACTTTGCACATCTTAATATTTTCTCAAAACTTAGTTCAAGTTCGAATATGGGGAATATCGGTCCGCTCCTTCTGGTACCTCTCCCACAAAATAGTAAATCGTGCTAAAAATATCATGCGAACCTATTATCTTTACAAAGCCTAGAATGAGGAAGGAGTGGACCCATTGGCCACTCCTTCTGGTACCTCCCACACAAATGGTAAAAATTTTCAATATTTATAAATGCAAAAAAAGGTGAATAGAATATCCGATTTGAACCGAACTTTGCACAACCTCTAATCTTTATCAAGCCTATATCAAGTCCGAATAATAACACCTGTGTGTAACTCTCACCATAGGGTGAGAGTATATATATGTCGGCAACACTGACTGACACTTTTTGACTTGTTTTAAAAATCGTATTTGCTGGCATTTTATTTGAACACGATTGCAAATTATAAGAGGCTTACTTCTCCAAATGAAATGCATCTGAAGTTCCTGACATTCTAATAACCAACCTTCGCATCAACATCAACACAATATAAGAATGACAGGGAATAGTGTCACCCAGTGGAGAATAGCAAAACTAAATAAGCATGAACTCAACCATGGCACAATGAATAGGTAGTCCATTTAGGGCAGCTGATGTCTTGATTAACTGTCAAAGTGCGTATTTTCTACTTGAATTCGATTTACAATGTTGCCAACCATGAGAAATACTATAAGGAAAAATTTGACAGATCGTCGAGATAAAAACAAAGGTTTTTGTTTTGATACATCACATTAGTATTGCATCATGGGCCCAACCACAACACAAAATACAGGGTGTCTATGTTTCTAGACAGCTCCTTTGCTGGAATAATAAACTGAGACTAATCGAATAAAATATCGATGTTTGGCATAAAAATCATCCCCATCAAAGGCCACCATCAATACGGTCCAACCACCAGACTTTTAAACATTTGTCGAAAAATCAGAAAAATGTCAAAATAATTGTATACTATCATAAGCAACGTCAGCAAAGCCAACTGTTAATAAAAAACTAGTTTTTTTAAGCGTATATGAGGTCTGATAAATAACCGTTATTTTCAAATTTCGAGAGTTAATATACCTGTAGAGAGTTAATATACCTATAGCTCGAGCACGCCATCAATCGATGGAAACAACGAAGCAATCTGAGAGGTTGCTGATGACATTGGCATATCGCTTGGCTCATGCCAAGCAACTTTTATGGAGGAAACGTGCTGTAGCGAAAATGGTTCCAAAACAGCTGTTGAACACCGTCAACCAGAATCATGCGTGCATTAAGAATTTTTGCCAAAAGTCAAGTGAAACCACCGTATTCACCGATTACGGAATCAGAATAGCAATCAATTGACTGAAGAATAATAAAGCAGCAGGTGCCGATGTGTTACAAGTCGAACTATTCAAGACTGGTGGTCAGATGCTGGTAAGCAGGATGCACCAGCTGATTAGACCTGGCTTCAGACCTGGAAAATACACCATTGACCAGATTTTTCTCTCTGCGCCAAATCCTCGAAAAACCCCACGAATAACCTATCAACACAGCCCTATCCGTTCAGTGATGTTTAAAGCCATGTCTGCATTTGGCATTCCTGCAAAATTGATAACTGGCACAAGATCAGCAGTTAAAGGGGGAGAGGACCTCTCGGAGCCCTTTAATATCCAACGAGGATTCGTGTGACCTAGAGCTATGAGGAAGCTGGGACCCATTAGTTCACTCCTTCTGGTACCTCCTCCACAAATTGTAAAAATTTTCAATATTTATAAATGCAAAAAAAAAGGTGAATGGAATATCCGATTTGAACCGAACTTTGCATAAACTATTATCTTTACCAAGCCTATATCAAGTCCGAATAATAACAAATTTTATGGAGGAAACGTGCTGTAGCGAAAATTGTTCCAAAACTGCTGTTGAACATCGTCAACCAGAATCATGCGTGCATTAAGAATTTTTGCCAAAAGTCAAGTGAAGCCACCGTATTCACCGATTACGGAATCAAAATAGCAATCAATCGACTGAAGAATAATAAAGCAGCAGGTGCCGATGGGTTACAAGTCGAACTATTCAAGACTGGTGGTCAGATGCTGGTAAGGAGGATGCACCAGCTGATTAGACCTGGCTTCAAAAAATCCTGGAAAATCCACCATTGACCAGACTTTTCTCTCTGCGCCAAATCCTCGAAAAACCCCACGAACAACATACCAACACAACCCTATCCGTTCAGTGATGTTTAAAGTCATGTCTGCATTTGGCATTCCTGCAAAATTGATTCGGCTATGCAAGATAACTTTAACTGGCACAAGATCAGCAGTTAAAGTGGGAGAGGACCTCTCGGAGCCATTTAATACCCAACGATGATTCGTGTGACCTTTTTTAACTTCCTGCTAGAAAAGGTCATACAAGAGGCAAAGAAATTACACTCTGTACACCAAACAGCTCATGTTACTCGCCTAGGCAGATGACATCGACATAATGGGTCGAACATTGAGAGCGGTAACATCCACTTTTGAGCAAATTGAGAAGGAGTCTGCCAAAGTGGTTCTGGCAGTAAACGACGAGAAGACCAAGCTGATGGTATCAAAGCGCAAGACGTCCAGTAGACTCGGACCAACTGTGGAACTTGAGTACTACAGCTTCGATGTAGTCAAAGATTGTATATACCTTGATATCAGTTTTGATATTCGGAGAAGAATAGTGTTGGCCAACAGATGCTACTATAGTCTAAGTAAGCAGTTTTGAATCTCCCCATTTCCCGCCAGATCAAACACTGATACTACCCGTATCAGATCGGAAGCATAGGTACTTGTGCAAGCAGAGTATATGAGAGAAAATTCTTTGAAAGATCTATGGACCGATCTGCGTTGACGGTGAATATCGCCGTCGAATGAACCATAAGTTGTACCAGCTATTCTCGGACATTGGCATTGTTAGACGTATCGAGATGCAGCAACTATGTTGGGTAGGTCATGTTGTGAGAGTGGATGAAGATGCCTCAGCTCAAAAGGAATATAAAGCGAACCAGAAGGTCACGAATTAGATGAAAAGGTCAAGTGGAAGACAATATTGACGAACATGGCCTTTCAAATTGGAAACTGTGCAAAAGACCGACGCGCCTGGAAATCTTTTTTAAGCTCGGCATATGGAACGAAATGTAAATATTATCCAAAAGAGTAAAGATTGTTTTAGAATTATAATTTATTCAGAAATATGAAAAAAAAAAACAAATAAAAACGTCGCTATGTTAGGCAGGTCCGAACTTGTTTATACTCTCTACCATGAGGTGCACAGTCAAATACTAGAAATCCATCGGGACTTTTATATGTGTGTTATGCCATCGAAAATTACTACCAAGATAAAATGAAATGTCAAAGTATTGGCTATTGGAAGTTTGAGGTCAAAATTCCTCAAATTGTGAAAATTGGCGGTACAGTTTTGTAGGGGCTATACCAAATTGGGGACAGATATCGATAATTTTTTTAGGATGTTTAGAACCAATTCGATTGAAAAACGTACCTAAAATTCCCAAAATATCGAATAATGGGGATAACATAATATGGGGGCAATTCCAAAACATGGGCCAATATTGATACTTTTTCGTAGAGAGATTTTATACCCAATCAGAGCCCCAAATACAAAATTACAGCTAGATCGTTGGAAAAACTTGCCCAAACCTACCAAAATTTCGAAAAAGTGGACCAATATTGATAATTTTTTTTTTTGGAAAGTGAGCTAATGGGGATAACATAATATGGGGGCAACTCCAAAACATGGGCCAATATTGATACTTTTTGGTAGAGAGATTTTATAGATCGTTTGAAAAACTTGCCAAAACCTACCAAAATTTCGAATATTGGGGATAAGGTTATATGGGCGGTATTTCGAAAAAGTGGACCAATATTGATAATTTTTTTTTTTTGGAAAGTGAGCTACCCCATAAGTACCTAAAATACCAAATTACAGTCAATTTGGCTGAAAATCATGTCCAAAATCCTCAAAATAAAATGTGGACTTAGAGCCTTTACATGATGTTAACCCAGCGACATGTGATGTACTGGACTTATCGCCTTGATTCATCAATACAAAAAACAATAACAATCGAGATCTGTATTCTTATTTTTTTTAGGTCGATGTATTTTTCCTTATTATACATAACTATATCAAAATCTCAATATCTCCAAAATTGGACTTCTTGCCTTTACAAGTTAAGCCAGCGATATGCTAAATTTCATTCGGGCAGGTGTAGAGAGTAGTTTGTATACAATGGGACACAAATTATGTAAACCAATTCCAGGTACAATTTGTTCAAAATTTCGGACAAACGTGAGAAGTTTGGTGCACCATTTTCTTAAGATCGGACGAAAATATATATTGAATCTGTATCCAAATCTGAACAGATTTCAACAAAACTTCGCGTACTTAATTTTGTCTCAATCCGACAAATAATGGAAATTGATGCACCATTATACATATAATCGGCTGAAAATACATATGGGAGCTATATCTAAATCTTAACCGATTTTCTCCAATCTCAAAATCAATAGGGTTTGTCCTTGGGTCAAATATGTGACCTATACCAATACTTTACAGTGTTTTTTAATGACAAAAAAATATTATCAAAGCTTTCTGATCTATTGTAAAGCGACCTAAATTAATCAGAAATTTTGTTTAGCTCCCAAATTATAATCGACCCAAAGTTTGTTTTATTAACACGAAATTTTGCAAAGCCTATAGAATTCGATGATGCCCTTTTGTTAAATTCAAATCGGTTTAAAGAAAACAAGTGAAAAAGCGTTAAGTTCGGCCGGGCCGAACTTTGGATACCCTCCACCATAGGTATACTGGCAGGTAATTGAAATGAAAATATAGGGAACATACCAAAAATGGACCTATACCGACATTTCTACAAATCGATTATGTAAACAATAATTTTTTATAGAAAATTATACCCTCAGCCTTATGGCTAATTAGTGTGTATACACTTTCACACGGTGAAAATGTGCCTCATCGAAATGTTGGTTCTAGACGCCATGTTTCTTTGAACCAAATCATTTTCAGAAAAATTTGATTCCATCCCATCTTATTATGTCTTCCAAATTTAGTTGAAGTCCGAGTTTGGGGAATATCGGTCCATGCCATCTGGAACCTCCCACACAGGGGCTACGGCTAAGCCGAAATGCGGGCTATAGCTCACATGTAGTTCATTATCGAACCGTACGTTATAGTTTTTTTTTTATCTCGATATCCTTCTAAGGTGAAATGATTACAACAGAGTGTTAGAACCAAACCCAAAACGCGGAAAAATCGCATAATTATATTAATATAAAAAATGGGGTTATATGGGGACTACGCTTAAAAGGGGTTGACTATCAATAATTTTTGGTAGGGAGATTTGTTTCCATATACGGCTACAAAATACAAAATTTCAGTGATTTCGGTTGAAAACGTGCTCAAGAACCTCAAAATACCGAAATTTGGAGGTACCCTTATATGGGAGCTACCGGAAAAAATGGACTTATATTTATAATTTTTAGTGGAGATATTTGGTACCCAATAAGAACCCAATGTACAAAATTTCAGCGAATTCGGTTGACAAATGCGCTCAAGAACCCCAAACTACCGAAAATTGGGGGTACCCTTATATGGGGGGCTACCAGAAAAAATGGACTTATATTCATAACTTTTTGTGGAGTGATTTGGAACCTATTAAGAACTCCAAGTACAAAATTACAGCCAATACGGTGGAAAAATACGACCAAAACCCCCAAAATACTGAAAATTAGGAGGTACCGTTATATGAGGGCTACCAGAAAAAGTGGACCTATATTTATAATTTTTTGTGGAGACATTTAGTAACCAATAAGAACCCAATGTACCAAATTTCAGCGGATTCGGTTGAAAAGCGCGCTCAAGAACCCCATAATACCGAAAATTGGGGGGTACCCTTATATGGGAGCTATGCCTAAACGTGACCGATATATCCCATCTGCGAACTTGCCCTGCCTGCAGACAAAAGACCTATCTCAATTCCTTCGGAAGATAGCGTGATTTCAACAGACGGACGGACATATATACTTTATAGGGTCGGAAATGAATATTTCGAATGACAAAATTAATATAACCTCCATACTATGGTGGAGGGTATAAAAATTGCTCTGAAAAGGGATGTTCTGTTGTAATACCAAATGTCCGAATATTTGCGAATATGCCCGATGAGCCACTTAACCAACGGTGAAACGCGTCGCATAATGGTGGAAATGTAGTACCTCACCTGTGTAAATAAAAACATTTACATAAGTGATCTTTCGCCCTAAAAGGCACAAAACTCAGTTAAGAAATTGATTGAATGATTAATATTTCTTAATATCGATTGGAACTATATTTCAAATCGTTTACAATGTATTCTATTTAATGAACTTGGAAAATTTGATTATGTCCTTAAGAATATGCCAAATCGAAAGGAATCGTTGTTGGTTCTAATTTTCCTGGTGAGTTTATAATGGACTACATCTAAACGTTGTTCTAAAAGGATATAAAATGATGTCCCCTAAACTAGTATATCGGCGATTTTCTTTCACAATGTTCACTTCGCTAAGGAGTACTCTTTGAAAGGTGTTTGAAGGAAGCATCTTGGCAAACAAAAATACTGCCTATTTTTTATTATGTTTTTGGATTTGTATTAATTTATCTGCTAGCAAAGAAAACACAAGCCTTATTCTATTTTTTTAATATTAGCCTAACAAACAATGTCTACAAAGTAAATTATCAAGGCCAAGCCAATTCTGCTCTTTGCATAATCATCGGATTTTAAAATATATTTTCGACTTCTTTTCTTGTTTCTTTCAAAAATTCCAAATAAAAAAACAACCGATAAAAAAACGATAATTGATAACTAATTTCTAGCCAAGAAGCAGTTCTGTCGTTACGAAACTTACCTTTATTGTATCACCCTCTTGGAATGGCAGTTCTTCGTCACATCCATCTGGATTGGGACTCATTGTGCTTGGATCATAGTCGAACATAGCAACGAAATAGCGCGGCTTTTTCTGTGCGGCCATTTGTTGCTGCTGTTGTTGTTGGGGCGTAAGGCCTTGCTGGCCGGGCATCATTTGTTGGCCCTGTTGCATGTGCTGGCCCTGCTGCATTTGTTGCTGCTGTTGCATTTGCTGTTGTTGTTGTTGCTGCTGCTGTTGCTGGTTGAGTGGACCTCGAAGGCCCATAGCACCCTGCATTTGGCCGCCTTGCATACCAGGCTGTTGCATTTGGCCAGGCATTTGACCTTGCATCATGCCCTGCTGCTGCTGCATGGGTCCACCAGGTTGCATTTGACCCGGAGGGGCAGGTCCTCGTTGGCCGGGGAAACGCTGCTGTGGACCCATGGGGCCTTGAGGTCCATACGGTTGTTGTTGCTGCTGCTGCATACCCTGAGGTCCTTGTGGCCGCATCATACGTTGCTGCTGCTGGCCCGGTGGGTAACCCTTTAGTTTCAATTCAATGGTTTAAACCCGAATTAAATTATTGTGTCAAATTGATTTTTGTTTGGTTTGATTTTGGAAAAAAGTTGTTTTTTTGTTTTTGTAAAGCAAAATTTTGTAAATTGTTTTCAAATGCAATGTTTTAAGTTTTGTAGTTTTGAAACTGGCATGGTTGGTATGCAATTCGTATTGTTAGAGATATAGAGATAGAGAGTCAGGCTCACACACACTGGGACATTTGCGGGCGCACGTTCTGGCCATAAACTAAAAACAGCTCTGAGACCCACATCCAGATGAATCACACTGTGGACATTGCCATGTCGTAAAAACTTCACGAAAGCGGAAAGCTCAAATTAACAAAAATTGTGACACCACAAATGTCCCAGTGTGTGCATGGAAAAGTAAAGTTTATTTTTAAGTTGTTATATTCGAAATAAAAATAAATTTAGTATTGGAACATAGAGGAAATTATAATGGCGGGGCGGGTATTAGTAGTAGTAATAGTAAAAGTAGGTAGGTAGGTTAGTTGGTAGGTCTGATTATGTACTTTGGGGTTAGGTGGGGGTGGCGGAGTTGAGGAGTATACGTATATAACGAGTATAGAGGTTATTGTTTTTTATTGCAGAACAAAGCTAAACAAGAAACACATAATTTGTTTATAAATATTTTGAATTTGAAAATTGAAAATAATAAGACTCTGAACTGAAAAACAAAGCACAACTAAAGTAGTTGAGTAGCAAAGTAGGTTAACTAAAAAACGAAACGATTGAAATGAAAATAGTTAAAAGCCATTTGAATATGATACACATAGAGTTAGGTCAGTAGTTTTCGGTTACAATGAGAACAGTTTTTTTACAGTGTACTTGATTGTTGACGTGGTTGGTTTTTATTTTTTATTTTTTTCTTGTGTTTGTGTGTGTATTGTTCATGTACACTGTGAGAAATAGTTTGTATCGAATGTATAATTATGTCTTTTTGACCTAACTGTTTGTTGTGTTTATCACTATTCCTAATGCACTAATTTCTTTGAACTTATAATTTTCCGAAAAAAGTAAAAAGAGGAAATTCTAAATTTTCTCTAGTCATATGGGAAATAAAAACAGCGCTAATCACAAATATCAGACGATGGGAAAGTAGTACTGCATTGATTGAAATCTCGCAAAGGAAATTACAATAAAATGGATCTTGGATGTTAACACTAGAAAGACGGGAATTTTGTATATACCTATATAGCCTAAAATCGGTCAAAATGACTTCATTCTGAAAAAATTTTTATTTTGTAAAGAAATTTTTTTAAACTATTTTTTTAATATTTTTTACAATATTTACAATCATACAAAACGTTGTTATTATTTGTTTTCGGTGGTAGGGCTCTCGAGTTTCCCCTTTTGAAAAATAAGAGCGCGGACAAAATGTTCGAAAAAAGAGGAAGTCTTTACTCTAAGAGTGAAATCGACTGGAAATATAAAATTTATTTTTCCCGATATGTGTTTCCTTTTGTGTTTCTAGAGTATCAAACGGTTTTCGATGTTGTTGTAGTGATCTTGTCATATAAGAAATTTACTTTATACAATAATAAAAGTATTTTGATTATTTAATATTTCACAAAAAGTCAAAATGACCGCTTTTAGGCTATATAGGTATAGCACATGTGAATACGGGGAATGAAAGAGGGGAGGAAGCAGCTACTATGATTAATAAACTGTGGTACAAAAAGTCACCAAATTTTAAAAAGCTGGGTCATAATATACACAATTGTTTTTGTACTTGAAATTGAAAAACGGTCAAAATGACTGCCTTCGGCTATCTAGTGTTAAACAATATTAGCTTCGATCAGTTCCCAGAATAAAGAGAACCCAACCAATATTTTTCTAGCTCTAAATGACGGCCAAAAATTTAACTATTCGATAAAGGTTTTATCGTTAAATATTTATACATTTTGTAGGAAATTTTTCTACCGAATTCGAATCCGAAATATTAAATAATAGCTAAAGCAGCAGGTGCCGATGGGTTACAAGCCGAACTATTCAAGACTGGTGGTCAGATGCTGGTAAGGAGCATGCACCAGCTGATTAGTACAATATGGCTGGAGGAATGCATGCCCAATGATTGGAAACTCAGCATCCTGTGTCCCGTGCACAAAAAATGAGACAAGACGATATGTGCCAACTATAGAGGAATACGTCTCCTTCCCATCGAATATCCAGCGTACTGTGTGAACGACTGAAGCCAATGGTTAATGACATTATTGGACCATACCAATGCAGCTTCGGACCTGGCAAATCCCGCTAAATATTGACAAGATTTTCACTCACGAAAAACACATCGACACATTCCAGCTATTCGTCGACTATAAAGCCGTATTCGACAGCCCCATCAGTTCAGAGGTATATAAAGCCATGTCTGCGTTTGGCATTCCTGCAAAATTAATTCGGCTATGCAGGAGAACATTAACTGGCACAAGATCAGCAGTTAAAGTCGGAAAGGACATCTCGGAGCCCTTTAATACCGAACGAGGATTCAGAGTGACAGTTTGTCGTGTGACCTTTTGAACATCCTTCTGGAAAAGGTGATACTAGCAATACCAACAACAACGTTATGTGCATTCGTCACAAAGTGACGACACATAGCAGTGGGAAATGTATTGTAGTTGTCTGTAAATGCCTTGTTGACCACGAAGTCAGGCGCCAACGAAACGAACTTCTCATTGGGGTCGTATCGCTGGTAACGTAAGAACTTCGAATTGTCACAAGAGACATTTGGGTTTGAAAGGTTTTTTGTAAAGAAGCTATTAATAGCTTCTGGGGAGAATATCCCAACAAAAAAACTAAGGGAACTGATGAGGATCAGTGGCGAGATCCGAAACTATAGTCTTCCCTGCCTTACCCCTCGGCGGACAATGCCATACATTAACCACTAATAAATAGTTGTTTTTTATAAAAACAACAAACTGGGATTAAGCCTGACTATTTTGCAAAAACAAAATACAAATGGTATCCCAAATAACCCGCCAACACTACTGAGGCTATAAAAATATTAAAAATAAATCACACCCTAAAAAAATATTTATTAAAAAATCCACGCCTTGTGATAGACTGTAAAAAATATTTATTAAAAAATCCACGCCTTGTGATAGACTGTAAAAAATATTTATTAAAAAATCCACGCCTTGTGATAGGCTGTAAAAATATTTTAAAAAAATCCACCCCTTGTGATAAGCCCTAAAAAAAGTATTTATTACAAAATCCATGCCTTGTGTTAGGCTTTAAAAATATTTTAAAAAAATTCCACAAGGCGTGTAAAAATATTTTTTAAAAAGGCCACGCCTTGTGATAGGCTGTAAATTTGTTTTAATCCACGCCTTGTGATAGGCTGTAAAAAATATATATTTTTTTAATCCACGCCTTGTGATAGCCTTTTTGTAGTAGGCCCTAATTTAATAACCGAAACAATATGGTCCCATACTCATTTATTATTGTGATTAGCACTGTTAGGGCAAATAAATAAAAATCCTATATATTTCTTTATATAAAATATTGAACTAACCTACAAACTAAACTATTTTTTAAAATATATATATAATTTAATATAAAATATATTTTATATATATTGTATGTGGCACTAAATCAATTCTAAGTATATAAAATATTTTATCAAGCATATTATTATTTATAAGAAGATAAAAAAACATATTTTTGTTGTTACTAAATTACAAACAATAAAAATAATACCAAACAATTTGCATTGTTTGATGGAATATTTTATATAAAGTAATTTTGTTATTTTTAATTATATATGTCTTTATATATAATATAATACAAAAAAAAGTGGTAAGAGCAAAAAGTTTCGTTTGAAATGTGATGAATGAGTTAAGACTTACGTTAACATTTTGAGTCGCTTGAGTCTGAGGTGTTTGTTTGGAAAAGAGGCCGCCGAGTATGCCTCCTAATAAACCAGAACTTCCGTCGGCCTGCATTTTGTACACAGATGAATTGGTTTGTTTGTTTTTTGGTTTTTGGTTTGGTTTTTTTTTTGTTTGTTTGTTGAGGAGTTGAGGGGGTAGTAGGAATTTATGTTTTAATTTCAACCATTTACAAAATATACAAAATGTCATGATGTATTAAATTTAAATGTTATTTTTTGGCAACTTTTAAATAAAATATTTTTATGAAATGGTAGTAGGGGAAAAACAACTCTCTTATTTGTTTAGGATAAATAATCGTTTTTTTTATTTGTAACAAAAAACATATGCAGATTGCTTTCCAGCTATAGTAATCGTTTTAACAGATCTTTCAATTATAAATCATGCCACAAGAAACCATCCCTTTTTCGACAAAGAAAAGGGAATCGTTCTTCATTAACTCAGTTAGTAGAAAAAGGAGGAAAAAATTGAACGGCAAGCAATTTTGAATGATTTTGAAAAAAAAAACATTGGCTCAAAATCGGGTCATTTGGGGTAAAGGGAGGACAAACGATTTATTCAAACTTACATACATCTTAGGATTTATAAACGCAATTGAAATTAATCTGATCTAATAATATTTGATAACAAAATCTCTTAATTTATCTTTAAAGGATTTAGTGATTTTCCTCTTTTCTTTACTTAAAACAAAATTATTTTTGAATAAGTAATCTTCTTTAACTTAGTTGAAACAAATTTGTTTTATAAGAAAATCTGTGGTGTAAGTAGGTGTTTGTATTTTTTTATTTTGTATTTATTTAAAAATTCGTGTTAGAATTGGTTTTAAGAATAGTTATAGGTGGGAAATGTGAACAAGAGAGAATGTGGTTGGATAAATTAAAGAGAATTGTATTGGTGCTTATTTATTCAAATTAATTATACATATGAAAATCCAAAACTTTTCCCATTCCCGCAAGCTACGCTTCTGGATGTCAAAAACTCGAAATTTTTTATGACTTTTTTGAAGATGTTCTAATATTTCCGATGTTTTTTTTTATGGAAAAATATATATTTTTTGTAACCAAATCGGTATGCCTTCACAAATTGAATCGATTTTTAGTTTTATAGATCTCTGCCATGGTAAAAACTGACATCGGCGCCTGTACAGACATCGACACGGATTAATGGACAAATTTTAGAATCCCATACAAAAACTTGTACAGTCAGAACAATTTCAAAACAATGAGAATCGTTGCTAGCATTAAGACAAAGAATCCAATAGGAAATGGCCTGAGAACAGCCAACCTGTCGCCTCTGTGATCCTTCCGGACCATGTTTTCAAATTGTTTAACCAAAAACTGTTCAATTATTGAAGGGAAATTATTTTAGAATAGTTTAGGTCTTTGTTCAAGGTTGTTATTATTTGTTCATATATTTTAATGAGATTTTTTAATATTCGGTATAAAATTGTTTCACTGAGCTTCTTACCACTGATGCGGGAAGACTATCTTTTCGAAGGACCCAAATTTGATCTGTGGAGAGTTTTTCCTCCAAGAGCGTATTAAAATCTTAACAACAACAACGAAGGAGTTGACATTATGACAATACAATTCGCGTCTCCAGATGGCGGATAGGCGGAAGGTTGATGACCATAATAATATTTAAAAACAGTTTATTCCGAAGTTAATGGGCTAATTTGATCAAATGTAACAAGGAGGGTCAAATCGGTCAACGAGGGTGTTCCCCTTAAACAAAAAACAAACAGGAAAGGTACAAAGAAAAATAAAGTGACGGTGCATGACCTAAATTCCTCAGTATCGTTGGGTGTCGTTGATCTGCCCACAAGTTACTCCCCATCGTGAACAAGCATCTTCTACAGTTGTGAGTGTCTTGGCATCTATAGTAACGGACGAATATGGATCTGAGTTTATGAACAAATGGGGAAAAACTATTTCGACCCAATCTTCCGAGAATGCGAGAGGAGGCAAGAGGCACATTAAAGGGAGTATGGACATAGATATGCTCACGACAAAAAAGAAGCCGCTATCTGGGGCACAGAGGCGGAATGTGGTCAGAATGAAACGGAGAAGCAAGTGCCCTGAAGGGTAAGGTTGTGGTGAGTGACCTGAGGATGCCATGCATTTCAATCACTACAGACATGCAACTAACGAACGAATATGGATCTGAGTTTAAGAACAAATGTGAAAAAAATATTTCGACCCAATCTTCCAAGAACAGCGGGAGAGAGTTAGATCAAAATGCCAGAGGAAGCAAGAGGCAGATACGAGGGAGTTTGGACATTGATACGCCCGCGACAAAAAAGAAGCCGCTATCTGTGGCACAGAGGCGGAATGTGGATCCAGGATGAAGCGGAGGAGCAAGAGCCCAGAAGGATAAGGTTGTGGTGGGTGACCTAAGGATACCATGCACGCACTGGCTCAGTGCAAGTATTATGATGTCGTTAGAGAATTGTCCAAAATTAGTATTCACAAGGGCACGTGGTGCGTATGCAAGGGAGGTGTTTACCAGGAGGAGGAGGACTAGAATTAGCGGAGGTGATTCTCATAGCTATTCGTCTTCTTGTATATGGTCCTGTTTATGAGTTGCTTAGCGTTTCCCCGTATGGTTGCGTTTGGTTACGGCCCTTGATTGTTGGTTTCCGGGGTTTGGTCCGACGGACTGGATACTCATGAGACTGTCTGGTCACTGTCCTGAGTGAGTGATCCGACGGGCCGGATATCTGAGTGATTACGGTCACTGTCCTGAGTGTGTGATTCGTCAGGCCGGATACCCGAGTGGTTACGGCCACTGTCCTGTGTGGATGTGTTGTGTAGGTCGGAATGCTCGTGAAGGTATTCTGGTGTTTGTTTTGACTGCTATTAGTTCAAATGGTAGTAGTTTTGGCTACGAAAAGGTGCAGAGGCTAATCTGTGGGGGACCATTCCTGAACTAGCAGAATTGTAGAGCCAATGTCGTAAGATGTTGGTGGTCACTCTTTTTCCCCCCTTTCAACGAGTGTATCATGCTGGAAGTATCATACGCTGAGTGTCATGCTGGAAGTGGTTTATACCCAAATCGCGGATAGAGCTTCGGTTCGGTGTGGTATTACAAACAGGTGTCTGGCCCATAGAAAGTTAGGAATTTTAGATAAGCTCCGCTTCTAATCCAAGGAGGTGATCACGTCCAAATACGTGTAATCGATTTGTGACTGACTGCGGACGCGGCGAAGACGATTAGGTCTCCTAAAGAGTACACGAACGCCAAGCCCGCAAAAAAGCTTCCAGTCGGATGATATAAAGATAAAACTGAACCAACTCAAAGTTGAAGGAGACTGCCATAAAAATACACCGACTGAGGTCGACAAAGCTGCTGTATCCAGAATCTTCCGCAAAATACTTTGAATCCCAAATGGGCTATACGGAACGTAAGAATGAAAAAGATGGCAACAACAACTGGTAATTAGCTGCCTCAAACTTATATCGAAAAAGGGCATTCCTCAACTATAAAAGGCAACTGTCTTCCTAAGAAATTGGGGTGAGTTCAGGACAGAAGGTTAGCTCGAAGAATTTGCAGACCAAAGCAAATTAAGAAATTGGAAGTCCTTCAAAGAGAAGAGAACAAAGAAGAGACTCTTCTTGTGGTAAGGTAATCAATGGCAAGTCTGGCAAAGACTATGGGTAAGGTACACTACGTGCTCTACGCTGTCTACTATTTGAAGCAACAACATGCAGCGACGATGAAACACCCAGCAACAAAAGTAAGGTAATCGAGTAGCAGATAATAGACTATCAAGAAATAATAAGGCACCAATGCCTCTGATGGTAAAATTAATTAAAAAACAACTAAAAACACGAAGTTTAGTGGGCCAGGAAGAACTTATTATACCCTGTACCTTTTACGTTCAAAATTTTAATTAATAAGTCGATACCTTTCAAAAATTGACCTATAATGATTATTTTCTGCGCAAATGTATGACATGATATTGGAGGTCAACCCCCTGAAATGTAAAATTCGAATATGTTCGATTGAAAATGATCTGGAACATCATATGGGGGCTATGTCAAAACATGGGCCTATAAAGATCTTTTTCTGGGCCAACCTCCAAAACATCGAAATGTCAAATTAAATGCCTTTATCATTAAAAAATGCGGTTCCCTCAAACTACAGAATATATACAGAATACTACAGAATATATGGCGGCACCTCTATATGAGGGCTATGTCTAAAAATGGACCTGCATTGATCATTTTTTGCGCAGCCTCCAAAGCCCCGAAATGCCATGTCAGAGACTTTTCGATTGGAAAATGTGGCTAAAACCCAAAAAATATCGAAAATTGGACGGGACCAATGATAGTGCAAAACTGCAAAGCTATATTTTTATTTTTCATGGCTAAATCAGCATCGACAATTTTATTCTGATCAACAATGGGCTCTAGGACAAATCTTTCGAAGTGTTGCAAACGGAATACCAAATTTAATATATACTTCACCTTATGGTGGAGGACAGTTAAAAACAAGGTCTCTGGATTAAACCAATTACGAACTATTTTATTCGAACGCTGCTTCTCGAACCAGAATCTTTGTAATATAATACAAATATGCATGGCTTCTCTTCTCCATCTCTTTAGTAAAATTTACCTAATATATCGAACATTATGGCTATGTACGTGATATTTTAAAAAAATTATATAAAGCGCAATTTTTACCAATACAATTTTCTTTAATTATCATTCGTTTAATGTTAGTATTAGAGTTATTTAAGTTTATAGAAAAGTGGTCTTGCAAATTAGTAGAATTCCACAAAAAGGAACATTTTATTTTTTTGAAGTGAGAAGAAACCAAAAATACGAAATATGAATTTATGCAAATGAAATGAAAGTTTTTTTTCTTTATCACACTTAAGACGTAGAAGAAAGTGCAGGCAAATAAAAACTCAATTAAGTTTTGTGTAGAAGAAGAAGAAGTGTTGTAATTGAGGTGGTGTTGTGTAAATATTTTTTTGTTATCAAGAAAAATTGTCTAGAATTTTGTTTGAAAGGGAAAAAGTTTAGATTTTTCTGTATGAAAAATGTTTAATGTAATTTTGTACAGTGTAGTGAAAAGCTGTATATATATATGTATGTAATACAGAGTTGCCAACTTGTGCTTGAAAACAAACAGGAAAAAAAGAGACATGGACAACAATTCTGTAAACATTGGGGGAAGTTTTTGTTGTTTTAGTGGAAATTTGTAAAGTTTTTTTTTTAAGTTTTTTTAAAAATAGTAGTTTTTTAAGGTTAGTAAGTAGAAATATTTTACAGTTGGATGTATGTAGTTGTAGTGGTTAAAACGTTGACAACACAGAATATAATGGTAATAGTATAATTGTATAAGTAAGTATAAGAGTTAGACTTTGTAGGGAATTGAAATGGAAATGTTGTGTATTTTCCCTTGTTTTGGGGGGAAAATACAAAGTTGTTGTTTTTTTTTTTTTGGTTTCGTTTGGAAATATATATGTAACAGATGCCAATAATGTTTATTATTTTGTCGGTCATCGACAACACTTACCGCTTGACCTGGTTGTCCTTGCTGTTGTTGGCCCGGTTGTTGCATTCCCTGCTGCTGTTGCTGTTGTGGATGCATTTGATTTGGATCATATTGATTCGGATCCTGGCCCATCATTTGCTGTTGCATACCCATTTGACCGTGTGGCCCTTGGGGTAATTGTGGACCCATACCCATGCCCATTTGATTTGGTCCCCTTCTACCCACGGCATTTCGTACAGAATCTAAATAAAGGAAATTAAAAATTTTTTATTAATAACGGGTCCAAATATGCCAACCGGCCGAAGAATTTTTTTAACTCACTTGGTATTAGTATGGGTGCACTATCAGCCGATTGTGAGTCACGCGATTTCGTTCGTATAGTCACGGCTCTTGGATTGAATGTACCCAATTTACCAATGTCTATGAGTGCATGATCACCCGTGGGTGAATTGATATCGGTTACCTTTTTACCATCAGCGTACACAGAATAGCCGGTTACAGGCCCCGATGATGTGGGCCTATTAACTGGCTGCCATGTCACTAGAATGGTACCATCTTGAGGACCAGCCTCAAGTTGAATTTCCTGAAAAGAAAAGGTGGAAACACAATTAATAAATAACGGTGAGGAATGACCGGACGAAAATTCTACGGGAACGGCAGTAAGAACATAGAAGAAATGGTACGAAAATAAAATAAAAACGGTTGAGAATTCCTACTAAAAGTGTAGAAGAGTTCTAAATGGAATGACATTTCTGGACGATCGGACAATTATAGGGTTTTAGTGTGACATAAACTCTGATGCAATTATATGTGGGAACTATATCTCGGGGTTTACACACGCAACTTTTTTAAGCAACTCTGCTGCTGCTCTTTACGATTCTCTCTTGAATTTCTTCCCCCTTGCCACTTTTCATACCTTTCTCTCCTAAGAACTCGGCAGAGTTGCTTACGGAAATTGCATGTGGGATTTACACAGTATCGAAATTTAAACGAATCTCTATTTTTTTTAATTTAAATTTTCACTTACCTGTGGTGGATCTGGTAACCCCTTGGTTAATGTACGGAAATCAGCATACGCTCCGGGAGCTTCCTCCTGTGGACGTCCCTGTCCGGGCTGTGAACCACCGGGTGCCCTTAAATGTTTTGCCCTTACCGTTACACGATATTGGGTGCTGGGAGCCAAACCCGTTATGGTATGACGATAGACACCCGGCTTAACAGTTCGCACTTCCACATTATTTACACAGACGACATGCTGATGATTGGAATTGGCTGGCAGCCATGTGATGACAGCCGATGAACACGTTATGTGTGTAGCACGAACTGATGATGGACCCAAATGTGAGGTATCACGACCAATGATCATTGTACAGGCGGCATCACGTGATTGTTGGCGATTCTGGGTGACACTGCGAACACTAATGCGATGAGGCTGTTTGATATGGCAACAATGTTGATGATTAGTTGTTGATGAAGGCGTTTTGTGTTTCAACTTACCCGATTTGAATCCACGCCCTCTATAAGAGCACGTGTGCGTTCATTAGCTTTTACCGTGACTTTAAGTACACCATCCACATAGACATGATAACTATCAATGAGATTGTAGCCACATGGTTCCGGAGGAGACCAACCGATCAGTACACTTTTGTTCAGTTGCCTTTCCAATGTTAAATGTTTTGGTGCTGGTACTAAATTAAAAAAGTAAGAAAATATATATTAGAACTTAGTATATATCTGCAAGTGAGGTAGTCTGAAAATCAAGCCTATAAGTGGGGAAAGCTAGCCTTATTTTCTTAGAAAAAAGAAGTTTGAAAAAAATATATTCTTACTTGCAAAACAACAATTGTCAACACAAAAAAAAATCAAAAGTCATTGTTGTAGAATGTGTTACATAAAAAACATCAAATTATTATACACACCCTGTTTATTTTATCTATTTTTTCATGGAAGCCTTACCATTATCACTAATGTCATCCTGATCATGTTCCAAATCTGTATGCGATTCACTTAATCTAGCCAAATCCTCTTGTGTGTGGGTGAGCAATGGATTGTGTGGTGGCAATGAGGGCAATGACGTTGAATCACATTGCATCGAACCATCTTCGGCATCGCGTAAGGTGGACAGCACAGCTTGATGGAATTCCAAGAGATCATCGCCTGTTCATGGAATATTAAAAAAGAAATTAGTAAATCGGTAAGTAGTTCATAATTTTTGGGAAGTATTTTTTTTTTTTTTTTGAAATTTACCTATTAACCGCTGTACAAATGAGGCAGGCACCAGGCCTCGTCTACCATCCAACAATTCAGCATCAAGGTAACCACCTTGAGGCTCACCACTGGTCCAAACTAACAGATAATCGCCAGCACATAATGATAGTTCACCTTCGGCGTCCCTAAAATTTATTTCAAGGAAAATTATTAAATTATTAATAAAGCAAATGGATTTCAATTCCGAGTATTTTAAAAATGCAGAATGGCTTTCTCTTTATCGAAAAATTTGGCCGAGTGATGATATATTTTCCCATATAAAGATATATTTGTTTATGTTTTGCCCTCCCGACATAGAATTGGTCACATATTTCGATTTTTTTCGATCTAATGTTCCCCAAAAATATCCAAAGTTTTTCGATTAGTGTATGAAAACAAAAAGGAATGAATGACAATTTTGAAAATATTTGGTCTGTTCCAGTACTTTTTTAATAGTAAATCTAGTAAAAGGGAAACATTTCAAAATTGCTCCCAGAGTACAAAATAATTTGAAAAAAAAATTTGGGAACGCAAATATAGTAAATATGCCAAAATTAGATGGCAATACTTCAAAATCAACATAACAGCCAATCAGAAGTAGGCATTCCTGTTTACCATTTTTCCTCAGCCAAATTTCTCGAGTAAAAAGTTTACAAAGAGAACGCCATTTTGTTTTGTGCTCTCTTAAATTTGTGTTAATGTTTTATCAGTTTTGTGGGTTGAGGAACGGTTTTCGAGTAAAAAGTTGCAAAACATGTAAAATGAGTAGATTGTTTAGGTTCTGGAACGGAACTATTTTTTTATTTTCAAATGTTTCTCTTTTATAATTGAATGTGTGAGCAATTTGACACACACTGACAGCCCATGGGACCTATTTTGAGCACTGCCGTTTTGAAGTAATTTCATCTAATTTTGAAATATTTACTAGATTTCCGTTCGCGAACTTTTGTAAATATTTTGTACATTGAAAGTGATTTTGACTTTACTCCCTTTTACTAGATTTACTATTAAAAAGAACTGGAACAGACCAAACACTAAATGAGAAAGTACAAGTAAAAGTTGTTTCTGTGCAACTACAGATGGCAGCCCCACCACCTAGGACAGACTACAACAGACCAATCTTCGACTTAAATGAAATAAAAAACTCAAATCATTAACGAAGCCAACACAAAGAGGAGCAAAAGAAGAATAAATCCTCTACTTAAACATTTAGACAGTTGGTTCCAATATTAATGTACACATTCATTCAGGTGGACCAAAACAAGTATACATGACAGTACGTGCAAAATTAGAAGACAGAAGACGTTTAATTCAGTAGAGCGGAAAATGTACCAGGATACAATTGGTCCAGGTGAAAATCCTAGAGAGGAAAAATGATTTCAAAGTGGGTTTTCGAATATTTTTAAAGAGAGGCTTACATTTCCCTCCAAATGAAATGCAGCCGAAGCCCCCTAACATTCTAATAACCAAACTTGACACCAAAAAATGGGGATAACATAAAATTGTAATGGCGCTATCCAGAGGAAAATGAAAACAATAAATAAGCAAGGATATTTTAACTTATTATATCTGTATTAGATTCATATTCTTTTCACGAAATTAAACCCAAAGTGGCTGCTTGTTTTTGTGGTTTCTAAATGAAACGCTTTGAAAAAACTATCTTTGAGGTCACCCAGATAAAAATCAGAAGAAGATATTTTAACTTATTATATCTGTATTAGATTCATATTCTTTTCACGAAATTAATCCCAAAGGATGAAGTCACGGTGTATTAATCTGTTTGATATTTGAAAAGATCGATGTAGGAACACCTCTCCCAGAGCATAAAGAAAAGACTGGAGCAAACGGAACTAAATACACGAAAGAACTGAACTAAGTTTTTTTCAGAACGAACGTTATGTTGTACGTAAAAGAGTAATAATTCCGTTGCATGTAAGTGTTACCCAGATCAATATCATCCAACTCCGTCTATAAAATATCATTAATTTTCTCTCGATAACATAGCTAATTTAACGTTATTTTCGAAAAATGGATGGAGTGGCGTCTTATCTATTACTGTTTGGGTCAACGAGATGGAAATGTGCCACATAAGTTAAGATTAGTTTTTTATGAAAATTGGAATATTTCTACAAAACGAATGACATCGGTTTTGGAATTCGGAGAAGGATAGTGATGGCCAACGGATGCTACAATGGTCTGAGCAAACAACTGAAAAGCAAGGCCACCTCCCGCCAGACCAAACTCACACTCTACAAGACGCTGATACTACCCGTGCTGTTATACGGATCTAAAGCATGGGTACTTACGCACGTTGGAAAGATCAAGTCGAAGACAACATCGCCGAAAATGGTCTTTCAAACGCGAAAAACGCAAAAGCTCGGCTTATGGAACGAAAGTTCTGCCACAAGCCAGCTAAGTAAGTAAGAATATTTCTTATGTATTTTATTGCGATCTTACAATGTGCTCTACGACGACCCAAAAACGATTTAATTTTGCAACCTCAGATTTAGGGTTACTGAGGATATATATCCATTTTTACGATACGAAAATATGCCTCATCATAGAATCATCATACTCTGCTTGTCTAGAGATTCCCATATAAAGATGCCTCCACATATTCGGTATTTTGAAGGTCTTATCGGCATTTTCCCACCGAAATGGCTGTAATTTGACGTTCCGGGGTTTTAGATGGTGGAAACACATTTGCATAGTTTTGACATAGGCATTTTTGCCACACGTGCCCCCTACCGAATATAGCTATTATTAAAATACAACATTAGAACCCCCGGTGACAAATGGTTGAACTACGGAAAACTGTCAAAACGGAGTCAGCTGCTTTCAGGAGAAATCAACAATAGTTGATCAGCCGAAAAACTGTTAAAGGAGACGCATTTCACATAATCGAGACCAGTCGTTTGTCGATGGCTGGTGAGTTAAGTGCGATTGGGAGGAGGAAAGGAGAAAAGCCAAAAATAGACCATGGATCTTAGTGGTGACTGGACTGAGCGCAGGGCCAAGTGAGGGTTGTTGCAATACTCCATATTCATCGAGCTGCGTTGACAGCAACAGAACGTAGGGCCACGTGAGGGTTGTAGCAATACTCCATATTATTCGGGCTGTGTTTCTAGCCGCCGAGATGGCCTTAATTTGGCATGCCGGGTTCTTGGGGATTGAAAACATATTTGAAGCAATATTTCGATATTGGTACTGGATTGACATAATCCCCACATAAAGACCCCGCCTTTATTTCGCTACCTTATTGACTGTAAATTGATATTCCTGGCGAATATAAAACTTCTATCCCGAACATTTCTGATATACATTTCCATGTAATTTTATAGGCCTCATATAAAGGAATGTTATATACATTTATTTAAACATTAACGTCCACACCTGCCCCCTACCGAAGATAGCTATCATTAAAATACAGCATTAGAACCCCCGGAGGCAAATGGTGGAACTACGAAAAACTGTCAAATTGAATCAGCTGCTTTCAGGAGAAAACATCAAAAGGAGACGCATTTCATAAAATCTAAATAAGTCTGTTGATGGCTGGTGAGATAAGTGTGATTGGGAGGAAGAAAAGGCGCGGATCCTTGCTTGAACTGAGCTTTATTAAGCCAAACAATAGGTCTTGGCACTTACAGTACGTTTACATTTAACCGGATTTCGTTAACCCAGTGGGTTTCAATTGTCATTTCCTTTGCATATATGTCAAATAAATCCTCATAAAGTAGGTTAACCCGGTAAAAAGTTCTAATGTACAAGGAGTTTTAGTGATGACTATACTGAGCGAAGAGCCAATTGATGGTTGTAGCAATACTCCATATTCTTCGGGCTGCGTTGAAGCACTCATTGGGATCCGCGGTGCCAAAGCTGACGTCACTGCTACTCGCCTACTCACATATCGACGTAACTATGTGATTTTCTGTGCTGCGTAAACAGTATATTAAGAAAATGTATTGCGTTTAAAAAAACAACATTGAGCGTCTCTTTCTCTTTTTTTGACCTATTGTATAAATTCTTGTGACGGCTCTGGCCCGCTGAACCTACCTTACCTTTAAAGTGAAAACATTTATTTTTTATGGTTTATAGTTTTACAAAGCTTTCTCTTCTGGAATTATTTTTATAAAAAGTTGAAGGTCAAATATATAGTACGGTACTTACTCTGGTGGATCGTAAGGAAAACGTGCTATAA
The DNA here is from genome assembly GCF_032173495.1 of Musca vetustissima. Classification (NCBI taxonomy): domain Eukaryota; kingdom Metazoa; phylum Arthropoda; class Insecta; order Diptera; family Muscidae; genus Musca; species Musca vetustissima. The sequence goes on along the minus strand of NW_026881633.1, from coordinate 1,978 downwards.
ATACACAACAACGTCCTTTGCCTGGTATATCTAACATATCCACTTGAGGTTCACTGATGCCATTGTTCAAATTATGATTGCGAGCTAAAAGAAACGATATGAGAAACAACAACAAAGTGGGGTAAGGGTATTGGTTTAACGAAGCAAGCAGTACGATTACGCGCTTAAACTAAAGGATCTGCTTCGAAACTAAAATTATGTTTTAAAACTAAACTTTGATTTACATTCAAGTGATACACTTACTTTCTAAATCCAATGGCGCTAAAGCTAAACCACTTCGACTGTGCATCAAACTGTCCTGGAATTCATCCAAGCCCCAGGTATTAGGTGGTATCGGTGAGCAAGGCGAACTACGATTTCCGTAACGTGTCAACGGTATATCGATCTCTTCCAACATTTTCATTTTGGTAGCATTGCGCAGGGCAGCCGATGTAAAGGGATATGATGCGGACGAGGCTACGTCGAGAAATGAAGGCGGTGGACCAAAAGTGTTCTGCAATCCGGGTGCCAACCCACTAACACCACTGCCGAGGCCATAAAGCGATGATGTGCCGGCGAGACCGGTACCCAATCCGGTTAGACCGCTGGTGCCGAGTAGAGCGCTTGTATCCAGTCCCGGGATTGAGGGATGTGTTAGAGAGGCGCCCAATGGTGGTAGGCCAGGTGTGGGACCGGTACCACTCAGCCCAAGGGCTGAGTAACTGTTCGTGCCCGTGGGTAAATTATGCGAGTTCAGCGAGAGGATAGGCATAGTTGTGCTCTGTAAATTGTATAGTTGTATTGTGCCACGCTATTATTATTGCAATATTGGTAATTGGTTGTTTGATTTTTTATTTGTTTGTAGTAGTGAGATATAAGCAAAATTGAGTACACACACACAAAGATACAAAGTAGACAGTGTTGACAATTCGAAAAAAATATTGCAACGTTTTTTGTTTGATTTTTTTGGTGGATAAATATTATTGTTGTTTTTTGTTTTATTGCATTGGTTAGTTGATGTTGTTGTTGTAATTATTTGCATTTTGTGTAGTTTTGTTGTTGTTGTCGTTTTTTTATTAAAAACAAAGACATAGAGAAATACAGAGACAAATGAGGATACAAAGGCAGACGCATAGACACACACACATACACATATGTACAGGAAACATTGATCACATCACAGTGTGATGAGTGTATGTATGTTGTTTGAATGTGTGTGAGTGTAAATTTTAGAGTATGTTGATAGAACAAGGATACCATAGTTGTTTGTAGTTGTCGTCGTTGTCCACACACACACACACACACAAAAAGTTTACGAGAAGAAAAGAAACGATTTTATAATAGTCGAAACGGAAACGGATATGAAATGTATATCACAGCAGTTACGACACACACAACACAAAGTTGTACGAGAAAGTTGTAGTTTTATATATGTATATTTGATTGTTGTATGTAGAACAGACGCAGAGGAGAAGAGGCAAAGAAATCACATATATATATATAGATATTAAAGAGAAGCATACATATATATAGAGAGAGAATGAGAGAAGAGAAAGAGAAAAAAGAATAGAAAAAATAAAGAAATCATTTTATAATTTCTTTGGGTTTTTCCTTCTTCAGTTGTTGTTTTGAGTTATTGTTGTTATTTATAGCAAAAAGGAAGAGAGTGTTTTGTATTTTTGTTAGTTCGAGCAAGCGAAATAGTTGTTAGTCGTTAATGAACTTTTTTTTTTGTTTTTGTTGCTTGTCCTTTCATCTATCTTTTTCGGGTTTGCCACACAGCTGACTGGCAAGGAAACTTTTGTAGAAAAATGTAAGAAAAATCACCGACTTTGTTAGCATAAGGTATATTCTACAAAAAGTCGAAAATGTAAAATTTAATGAACTCACCATACTTGTTTAACAAGCCTCGTATCTTATTATGACATAGTTCCAATATTCAATCGCTTGAATGTACTTCTGTACTACATTTTATTTCTTTAAATTCGAAATTTAAAAA